>NC_041044.1:40551575-40853241 GCF_900634775.1 Gouania willdenowi
GGATAACCAAATTCGCTGTGTGGCTTCAGAGTATCAATACCTTGATGGAGTTTGAAAATGAGAAGTGAACAATCATTTTTTCTGGAGTTATTGCCCTTGTGCTGTTTTTTTTTTTTACTCTGTTCGAGGTATCTTTAAAGGGGACAGCTTTTATCAGAAACCGTTTAAGATAGTTAGTAATTTTATATTCTAATGTGATAATATTTTCTTATGTAAACATCAAAGTTCTTAGATTTAGGACATTTAGGAAAAAGTTGTGAGTTATAATGAGAACCAATCTGGCTGTACTTTTACTGTTATTTTTATTACGTGTGTGTGCAGATGGACAGATGGAGGGAGGGGTCGTTAATTGTGATTTATGAATGAAGGACCTTGTTTTTACTGCTTATGTTTTGATGATGATAGTTTTATTATTATTATTATGAAAAGCACTTTGTGCTACATTTACACTATGAAAATTGCTAAATGAAATCACACTTGATCGATTTATGACTGTAGGAGTTGGCAAAATGTTACTTTCCCTCCTCTTTAATTTAAATAATTGATAATGAATAAGTAGTTTAATTATGCCCCTGCTGTCTTCTAAAACTGCAAAGTTTTTATTGTTATAGTTACCATGGTTTCATATCTGAGTTATGAATGTCATAAATGTGACCATAGGTGATTGCTCTACAGTTTTCTTTCTTTCTTTCTTTATTTCTTGCAAACAAACACTATAAAAGCAAGAAGTCAATGGCGTATGCACATTATCCCCCCCCCAAAAGAATAGCTTTGAAATAAAAATAAATTTAACACAAATCAGATATCAGAAACATTGATCCCAGGGGGAAATTACTTTTTTACAGAGGCTCAAGAAATATTACAGATGAAAAGAAGAAACACTAAACAAAAACAAAAAAGAAGTATAGAATAGAAAAAGAAGACATAATAAGTGAAAGACTGTTAGTAAAATTTGGGTCAAAGACAAATGTAAATATGTATGCGCTAAATACACAGTTTGAGAATGGACAGAAAGAAAGACAAGGATAAATGGATGATAAATCACCTTTATTGTCATATATGAAATGTGGTCTTAGTCTGCTTTTAACCCAAGTTCAAAAAAATAAGTAACAATCATACCTTTGTGTTGGTTATATCATTTTGATGACTGATTATTGATAGTTTAATGGGCAGCAAAATCTTTGTTTTGGTATATATACTGTATGTACTATATATATTTATATATAAGGGCACCAAACTAATTACAAACCCAACATTCTTATTTTTTGAAATATGTGAACCATGTGGGATACCTTGCACATGCTATTTAGCTCCACCTCCACTCATTCGTGCCTTCTAGGCCTTTTGTTCAAAACCAGGACGCTGTAATGTGAGCTTCAGTTTGCTGATGCTAACCAACTCTATGTCTCTGAGGAATAAGGGTATGTACGTATATTAAAAAAAGGAAAAATCACAATCCAAAAACTATGAATATATTGAAGTCCAATCATTTTTTTAATAAAAACCCATGATATGAATACTATAATCTATTCTAATCCACTTTTAGCTTTTTCCTCTCCTCATGCCGTCACAAATCACTCTGTGTGTCTCTTTTTATTGCCATAAATGCATCCAATAAAAGCTAGAACAGGATAACCCACATGTCTGCAGACCTTCTAATAACCATCTCCATCACCTCGATGGAGGAATAATAGCGTCATGATTTATTTTCCTCCTCATATGTGTTATGAGAAAAAAAATCGTATAAAGGCTCCATAAAAGAAGATTAAGTCAAACAATCATTTCAATTTAATTTGTGGCAAATGTTATTGCACCTTCACCAGGCTTTATACGCATTGTTTAATAGAGGTATTTACTAGTAAATATAAAACTAAATTACAATCTTATTTTCAAACTATTGGATGGCTTGAGTGTAAAGTGTATCAGGAGGGTTTTCTAAGTGGAGATATCAGTTTTTCACTGGAATAAATGGGTTTTACCTGGAAATCATTGTGTTCTCCAACAATACAAGCAAAAAGTGAAGTGGATTATAAACCAAAGACCAGAATGTATTGAGACCAAGAAAAGACCAAGACCATAAAAATCCTTTTTAAAAACCATGACAAGGTTGTGCAGTCAAAGAGCATTCCCAGTTTATTTTTTTTGTTGTTTCTTTTAATTACATTTGACAGACAAATAACAAGGTGTCAGCCACTCCAGGCTGTTTGTTTAACTAGATTTTTGTACAAAAAATAATTAAATAAATCCTTGCATGTATTTAAAAGCCACTGATGAGTTCAGAATTATTTTATATATGGTTCAATAACGCATAGAGATTTTTACCGCATGATATTTTATAAAATGGGCATCATCGGGCAAGGTTTGCATGAATCTTGAATGAAAACCTTTGAATATTTTTCATGCTGGAAATAAAAATTTAAATATTTTGAAACCTTATACAGGACTGTAATGTAACTAAAATAGGGCAGAAAATAAATTTGAATAGATTTAGAGTAATTTTAAAGATTTTTTTCAAAACATCAGTCTTTGCCAGACATTCGAACCACATCATTTTGACAATTTGAAAAACAGAATAAATTACAGAAGTAATTTAGCAAGTACAGTAACTACTTAGAAAAAAATAAAAAATCAAAGTGAGCGTATATATACTAAATTACTACATATTTGATATATTTGTATGCATTTAAACCTGTTTTAACTAAAGGAAACGCATTGGACAGAACATTTACATATCACATCAGTGATCCACCTGAAAACAATTTGTTAAAATAAGTGTTCAGAGGTATTTCTGATGAGAAATAAGATGACAACATTAATTAATTTAGGAACAGTTCCAAGTATTTCTCCTCATTATCACATTAATGAAGTTTAAGAGACGATCAGTGCTGGTTTTGACTGGTCTTGATGGAAAGTCCCGATTCCGGCCAGTCGCAGACCTTCAAAATGTACCGATTTCAAGTTCTAAAACTCAGTGCCTGTATGAAGTTTAGCTTTTGCCAAGAGTAAAACCCGTAAATTTAGCGAAGAACTAACATAAAGTCCAGGAATATTACTTTGTAGGTTGAAGCACGTCCTTTTTTCCACTGTCTGTCCATTCATCAGCTCATCTTTAATTCAGACAATCAAATTCAAGGCGACCAAAATACTTTTTGTTAGTTCTTTGTGTTTATTTCTATAGCAAATTTTATGCTCTTAGCATTATTTGATACTGTATATCAAGTGGTATGCAACCCATACCAACGATCGTGCACCTTATTTTAATACCTTATTATTATTAACGTATTTCAGTTTCATTGCAACCATGTGAGGAATAAACATATATACATAATAGTATGTTTTTAATAAAGTATATTGGCATAAAGCCAAGAGCTCAATGCCAGAAAAGGTCAAAATAAAGTTAGAGATAAAGAACAATATATCAGGTATTAAAGTTTTCTGTTAACACAATCAAACAACAAAATATCCTTTCCTGAAAATAAATGTATTCATAAATATGGATTTATTCTGCTTTTATTTCAGTAACTGAACTTTTTTTATAACTTATAACAACAAACTGCCTCAACACAAAGGGCTCATGGGGTTTCAATATAGAAAAAAGCTGGTCATTAAAAGCACCCAACGATTCATAAATCAGTGATGTAAGATATGTGTAGGTGTTCACATTCCTCCTCATATATGAGAATATGTGATGAAGTGATAGTATAATAGTTTAGGGGTGATGCATGTCTTCACATTCAGGCAACACATTCTGCTAATCCAACTATACTCTCTGCTAATATAGCAGCTGTTCCCCATGAATATATACTTATTAAGGAATGATTAATGCAATGGCAGGGTGCCAGCTGGTTGATGAACTTTCGTGAACTTTCCCATCATGCTTTGGTGGTTTGTGTGGTTTGGATGGATGCAGATAAATTAGAACTCGGTGTAAAGTTGAACAAAGCAGCGTGACATATATATATATATATTTTTGGCAACTACAGCAAACTTACCAAATTCCTACTTATTTTCATCACTTTTTCTTGCTATGGTTATTTATCTTTTTAATGCATTTTTGCTACATTACTCCCATTTCTGCCACTTCCTCATCAAATTGCAATGTCTTTTCTGCTATTTTTTTTCCAATTTCAAAACGTTTTCGGCACGTATAAATCCTTTCCACCACTTTTCCCACCTAACGTCGACCAAATATTGTCACTTTTTACCTCTTTTCACCATATTTCATGCTTATTTTTGCCGATTTAACCACATTCATGATTTGTCTTGGCCACTAATAGTTTAAACTAATTGTTCCTATTTCTTAAATTAGGTTACCCCATCCCAATATTGACACTTTGAACCCTTTTAACACATTTTCTGTCCATTTTTGGCTACCCTAATTTGCTACTTTTAACCAATTTATGTGGATTTTAAAATCCCATTTCACCACCTTTTCAACCATATTTGTCACGTTTAACCTGTTTCGTTTTTGACTAAAACAAGGATTTACATATTTACGATGACTATACAGTATAATATGGTGCAAATAATAATAGTAAACGTCCTAGATCACAGTGGATATTATTCAGATGAATGAAATAAATGTGGTTATCACAGATTCGTAGAACAATGGACCATCATTTTGGGCCCCAGAAATCTGTCCCCTTTATTCCTTTATTCCCCCTTATAGATGGTCCTATCCCCACATGACTGTTCTTCTACATTCATGTCTGTGTTCAAACACCTTCAGCTACAGTTTTTTACCAAAAAAAGGATCCAATAGGACATTAACAAGACAATAAAAACAGCATGAGGAGTTTAGAGCCTAAACAGTCAACAAGGCACCACTGCTCAGGCGTCCAACAGAAGCACCAGACTGCATAGTGAAAACTCATGAAACATTAAGACCTCTCAGACATGTCTACCTCATGTTTAATAATTCACTGGGCTCCCCTGTGTTTTCCTTGGCACAGAAATAACTACAGCTATGGATGACTATTGATTTGTTAGTTAGTGCATGTGCTTTTGTAGTCAGTGTTTCTCGCTGTAAGATGAGGCATATAGTGCAATAAATATAATACCAGGCTAATCTTTTTTTTTTTTTTTTGGTGTTTAACTGATTTATTATCGCTGTTGAAAAAATACGCATAAGATTGATGAAAAAGCTCATATTTTGTACCCCAAGCTGAAGGAAGTAGGACTGCTGACGAGTGAGAGTTTGAGTGAGAAAAGACATAAAACCTGTAAGACACTGGTAAAAAACACACACTGGGAGACTGGGAGGGTGGGCCCATGATTGCCCGTGTGACATATTAGTTTAATCAAGCCGAGCTAAACCGAAAAAAGGCAAATCACTCAACGGTGTTGTCTTTTATTCAACTTAATTAATCCTGGCTTTCCTCATTTCCATCCTGTGCGTGTCTGGTATGTTTTATTAAATGGAGGAACAAACCTGCCAAAATTCAAATTAAGTTAAGTAAGTAAATACATTTAATTTATAAAGCGCTTTTTGCAGATAAAAAAAGTTAAAGTTAAAACAACAGGAGCAACATAAGAGGATAATAAAAGTAAAAATTAAAATAAAAAAAAAAAGAATAATAATGAATAATAATGCTTAAATAAATAAAAGTGAAAAATAAAAAAAGGAAAATTAACAATTAAATACATTTAATGGATATACATCAAGTGGGGAAAAAATAAAAAGGTTAAAATATAAATTCATCATTAAAAAAATAAATGCAAAAATAAAAGAAATATTGTTAAAAAAATAAACAGATTAAATATAAATTTTACTTTTATTCATTTAATCATTTATTTTGTACATATTAAATACTTTTATCTTTGTTTTGTTTTTATTTTATTTTTACCTTTTATTTATTTTTTCAATCTACCAATAGGCAATCAGTTTAACACAGAAACACCTAGGACAGCCCCCTCATTTACATTTTGTTGCAACCCAAAACTGCCAAAAATAAAAATAAATGAATAAAAGAATAAAAACAAAACAAAACAAAATTTTTAAATATATTTTGTATGTGTAAAAAAAATTATTGAATGAATACAAGTAAAGATTAATTATTATTATTATTATTATTATTATTATTATTATTATTATTATTATTATTATTATTATAACTTTTGTTTTTGTACGGATTCTTCTTAATCTTCTTCTTGTTATTATTTTTCTTCTGGCCCCTTACCGGGGGGGCACTTTCATGAAATTTGGCAGGACGGCATAGTTTGGTGAAAAATTTAACGTGTAGTTTTTCTTTGATGCAATTTTGGGACTTGTTTGTATTTCATTTTCAATTTAGCTTTTGTTATTTTTCACATGTATTTCGTTATTTATTTTATTTGGTCCATATCCAAATCATCAGCTTCACTGAGCCAGACTTTGCTGTAGCATGCAGGGGAACACGTGGGCAGGTTTTATCCGTTCTGTGGGTCTGCGTTGCCTGATGTTACTGGACATGGACGCCCTGCAGGTTGTTTTCCACCTGGTCTTCTGGGGCTGCTTTAAGCCAATAAAAAGCTGAGGGACAGTGAACAACAGAAGCTACATCACCTTTTCAGAACACACAGCTTCAAACCATCTAGCGGTGCACGTGTGTGACTCATGCATGCTACCGTTCTTTTCCATCCCTATTATTTCCACACTAATCACACCCTCTGCACTGTACTGTTTTATCAGTAAGTGTCACGCTGTGCACCAGACCTTGGCAACGCGACTACAGAAATAGACGTAAGAAAGTGACAAGCACTGCTTTTCATGTCCGGCTTTTGTCGTGCAGCAGACAGCGCTGACAGCTCAGGGCAGAATGACAGCTCAGACAAATGAGACGCAGACTGAAACTCCATATTGTTCACAGCTGTACACAAAAGAATTGTTCAATTCACGCGTTACTCAGTTCTTAAAAGGTCGGCCTTTTAAGGTCCGAAGTAATTTTCTTTCACCTGAAGTTACAGCCATTGAGAATCGGCTTTGGTTCCAAAGAATCAACAATCAGACGACTGTAGCTGTCATTGTGAGTGAGGTGTTGAAGACAATTAATTTTAAGTCCATCATATAAAAGACACATTCCTGGGTTAATGACAGGGTATGTGTTGTAATTAGACAGTTTGAAACAAGATTAGAGTTTAGGGATATTAAAACCTGTGCAAACGTCTCTCCACTCGCTAATAAGGAGTACAAAGCCCAAGGAATCAGGTGTTCGCTGCCGCAGCGCTTCCAAATGTTCCCTCATTCCATTTAGCGCTTTTCACTCTAATGAATATGCATAGTAGGCGGATCTCCCAAGGGGAGCAAAAATATGGGAGGAGTGAATGCCCATAAATGAATGCAGGGGATGCAATGCGATTCATGAAATCTGGAACTGTTTGCGGTGATTGTTTTAGTACCAGAAAAAAAACACGACTGAGAAGGAGGTGCAAACACACACGCAGAGATCACTGCTGCCCTAAATGTGGACAAAAAACACAGCGGAGATGGAAAAAAAGAAAAAAAAAGGTGTGTGTGTGTGTGTGTGTGTGTGTGTGTGTGTGTGTGTGCGTGTGCGTGTGTGTGTGTGTGTGTGTGTGCGTGTGTGTGTGTGTGTGTGTCTGTGACAAAAAGAGGTTCACTAACTCAGATCAATGGCAGATCAATAGGACAGTTTCTGTCCTAATCTGCCTATTTTGCACGCACTGATCAGAGCAAAGTTTACAGGACCGGACGGAGCACCCACATTAAATGAGGGGGGAAAAATCTAAGTTGTTTTAAAAAAAAAAAAACTATCTCTTTATTTAGTTTTCTACATTATTGAATGTTTGTGCAGCAGACAGAGAATTCCATCTGCCTCAAATTTAATTTCCTCAAATGTCACTGTGCTTGTGCGCACTGACGTCTCCACATTAAACGAGCAAAACTCTCATTTAAATGGGGTGGTCTGCACCAGTTCTGCTTGTGCACTAATGATTGCTGCAATCTTAGTGAATTCCGCTCAACAGTCGAGGAAACTGTGTCACTAAAGGATTTAGGGAAGCAACTGAATTACCGCCTTTTCTTTCAGATCTTGGTGAATCCGGCCCTCAGAGCACAAACGGTTGCCAAGCACCAAATCTCCTCTTTGTCAGAAAAGATTGGCAGTTATCATGATGAGAAAGATCATTCACATTTTAAAGGCTTGGAAGAAATGTCTATCTACATTAATAATGATAAAAAGACTGCCATTTAGAAAAAAGAAGAAAAAAAATTGATGAAATGTGCAAACCGGATCCAATCCAGATGAATCTCAGGCAAGGCAAATGTATTTGTATCGCACGTTTCATACTCAAGGCAATTCAATGTGCTTTACATGATTAAAAAGTGCATCAGAAAAGATTTAACAGTATTAAAAAAATCCATAAGAAATTTAGAATCAGTAGTAAAACCATGATGAAAAATCTCCCTCTCAGTCATATGCAGTAGAGAAAAAGAGAGCTGAATTAAATTTCATAAAGATTATGATTAAATACCAAGATGTGATTTTTTTTTATCATTTAAAGTGTACACTTATTGTGTCATTGCACTCTGAAGTGAAAGCATAGAACAAAAAAGCAATTTGACTTGAAAAAGATATCATGGAATCAGTTTATAAATATATTTATATTCTTTTGACTCATCAATGTTCAGTGTTCCAACACTGCTTTTATGCAGACAGAGGGTGTGGGAAGTAATCAAGAAAAGTTTGAACACACAGGAATTATTAGCACCAGCTTTCAAGGAACAGAACAGCTTTAAAATGTTAACCCACATTGTGTTCCCTGAAAAAGGCCTATTTGTATTATTCTGAAATGTAGATTATTGATCTGTTTTGGGAAACAAAACCATTTTTTTAACCTCTGGCTGTTCAGTACTTACTTTTGTACCATTTCAAGCTATTCATTGGACTTGCACGACTTGAACTGCAATAAATATCTAGAAAAATTGGAGTGTTCTAAACCTTTTGACCGGTAGTGTACATCATCAGGTATGTAGTAATAGTTTATTGATCCTAGTCCCACTCTTCACATTCTAGTCTTTAGTATTTATTTATTTAGTATTTACATTTAGTGTTTTAGCTGTAAAATATCGACTATTACAGTTGAATGTTGCGATTGGCTGAGATTAGATCAGTGATGTCACTAACTGTCACTGTTGGCCCCGCCCCTCATATAAAAGATGGGAGAAGGGACTAGTTTTCCTCCTCTCACAGCCCTCAGTGAGCATTGATTGACAGCTCCATGTGGAACTGTGTAGCGCTGTGGGGATGGGGCTGCTGTGACTGAGCGCATCTTAAAGGTGCAGTCTGCAACTCTTATAAAAGTATCTTTTTGTCATATTTGCTAAAGCTTTCACTATGTAAGGAGAGCTTTATATCAAACTAGTAGTTTGTGTGAAAAAAAAACAGGCTGATTGAGCCCCACCCCCTGCTGCTCCTGCAGCCTTTGGCAGATTGCCAGAATGCACCGCGACCGAGCAACAAGAACCAATCAGAGCCGGGATTGTGTTTAATGAACCGTCTGACAGCTGTTGCTCACAGTCCCCGCCCCTTTCTCGGGCTGGAGCGCCGTCTTTTTTACAGTGTATGGTCTGGAGGAGTAGAAGATGGAAATGGTGACTTTTCTGCTAGAAAGGTAATTACTGCTGCTTGATTTACATTATTTTGGATTTGCAATTGTTACACTAGAACTCTGTGGTGCAAGTGTTGTTTGTGTGTGCGTAGTAGCCTCCGTTTGGGTGCTGTAAGTGACACTGTGTTGTTGCTGCTGTTGCTGCTGAGGTGTGTGCACATAGGGAGAGAGAAGAGCTGCAGTAATATGCTTTTAACAGAGCATGTTATATTACTGTGATGTTGCTGTCTGACTAACGTTAGCTTGTTAGCTCCTCTGAGGGAGGGACTTTGGAAAGTTTGGAGGCAGGGCAAGAGAGCAACGGGGAGGGAGGGATCTGAGAGTTGCGGACGGCACCTACTGTAGGAGCGACGCCCATAATCAAGGCATTTTTTTCATTTCTCCCTGGGGGTGTACTTACACTAGAACCAATAATATGAGTAAGGGTTTTTCTCCAAACTTTAATCAAATCTTCTAATGCTGTATCTTTGGTTATTTTTTTCTTAAAATCTGTTCAGAACTTTTGATGTAATCCTGAAAACCAAAAAAAACAAATAAATTAATGCTGGTGACATATTACCTCCTTGGGTTTTCTTCTAATGGACATGCAATGCCCTCAACTCTATATTCTGCGCTAGTACTTTATACTTTTTTTCTGCAGTTTTCTGGAGGATGAGAGAAAGTCTGTTTGTTTCTTATTTTATTCTATTTGTAATTCTTGTTGTTTGCACCGACTGAAGGGCAGTTGTGTTGTACTTGTTGCAATGACAAATAAAGTTATCTTCTATTCTATTCTAAGTGGAGAGTAGAGGGACACCTGACTTTGGAGTAGAGCCTTAATAGAGCCTTAACTTAAACAGTTCTCATGGTAGATATGAGCTGTAGATATTTAATCCTGATGTTGAAACCAATGATGTTTCTGAGACTATAAGGTAAAACTACTTACTGCCATACAGGTGTGTCCACTGGCTTACAGACTAGTAAATATGGCTGATGCATCATTGTGTTTTCTGCCTCATTAGCGCTTCCCGCGGCCTTCATTACCAAATCCAATCAATTTGTTTGACACGCTTTCAATTACACGCTATTGATCAGATGAGATGCCACAAAAGCTACTACTTGCGTTGACGTTTTAGCCTGTGCTAATGAAGTGGTCAATCATTTCAGTGCTATTCTCTTAACTCAGGAGATTTGATTCTGGTTTGAAGATGTTACATCTTCTGTTCAGTTTGTAGAAGATGGAAACTTCCTTTTTTTCTTGCCATTGGGATGATTGCATTCACACTTAGTCGTGGCCTCCTGTGATATCATTTCACTTGCAATGTTATGAATAATTTAATAATCTGTCATAAAACAGGCAAGCCTATTCAGTAATGTATGTGATTTTTTGACAGAATACCATTGACACTAATTAGCATTTCTAGTTCTATCAGTAAATAAATAATATTAGTGAATTAACTTAAAAGATGAGTCATAAGGGAGATATGAATGCAAGGGGAATAATCCACTTCTGGGTATGTTTGACTTGTATCACCAAATTTACATAAATCAATGAAATCACACAACTATAGTCTTTTACTTTCTATATGTAAATGTATTCACCATATCATTGACATATCATTGAATCTTCTCCACCTCAACACAGATGTTATTATATTTTTGCTGCTGAAAGTCAAAGGTGAACCTGAACTGATCTCATTGTAAGATACAAATCAAGACACAATCCTGATGCAATTATTGACTCAGACCTGGATTTTAACAAGCACTTCAAAGCTGTAACTGAGTCTGCCTGAAAATCATTGTTAGATTCAAAGGTTTTCTGTCTAAACCAGAGCCAGGAAAGCTTGTTTGTGCATCCATTTTTTAACAGATTAGATTACTGTACTAATGGTGTGTTCACAGGTTTGAACAAGAAATCAATCCCACAGCTGCAGCTGGTCCAAAATGCTGCTGCCAGAGTCTTTATAGTAACACCAAGAAGATAGACCACATCATCCCCATCCTTAAAGGTCCCATATCATGCTATGTTTCACCCATCTCCATTTGTTCTAAGAACCCCAAAAACATTGTGTTTGAGGTTTATTTTCCCAAACTCGTCTGTTTCTTGAGGGCGGGGTGTTCACCGGTACATACATAGACTGTAGATAATACATACATAGCACTGTGCGAAGGATGCAGAAATGCTCACCTTCGTGAGCGTGTCTGTTTACATGTCAATCACGGCAGAGAGCTTCCTTGAGGCGTGGCTTCTCCAGCTCAGTGCAGCCTCAAATTCGTCATCAAAGTGGGAACGCGTCATTAAAATTGGAGCGAGGTGTTTGGAAGAAAGGAGCAAATCACCCTCTAACTAATGATTGAGGGAATCAATGAAAAAACACTTTGGACATGTGTATGAAGCCCAATTAGGCAAGGCAAGGCAAATTTATTTGTATAGCGCATTTCATACACAAAGCAACTCAATGTGCTTTACATGATAAAACATTAAATTGTTTAAAATCAATAAAAACATTTTAAATCATCAGTAAAATCAGTTCAAATCATCAACAAACACATTACATCATTAACATGACCAAAAATCTCTCTCTCAATCATATGCAGTAGAGAAAAAAAGTGCCTTTAACTTTGATTTAAAAATGTTCACATGTGATGCTGATTTCAGCTCTGCTGCAGTTTGTTCCACTTCTTTGCAGCATAACAACTAAAAGCAGCATCACCATGTTTACTGTGAACTCTGGGCTCCACTATCTGACCTGTGTCCATAGATCTGAGAGACCTGCTGGGTCCATACCTGACTAACATGTCACTGATGTATTCTGGACCAAACCCATTCACAGATTTATACACCAGCAGCAGAACTTTAAAGTCTATTCTGAGGCTGACTGGGAGCCAGTGTAAAGACTTTAAAACTGGAGTAATGTGTTCTGACCTCTTTGTTCTGGTTAAGACCCGAGCTGCAGCGTTCTGAACCAGCTGTAGATGTTTGATGTTCTTTTGGGGGATTCCTGTTTTTGTGATAGATTTGATCTGACTGCTGAATGTAAGATCTGAGTCAATCAGAACACCAAGGTTTTTGACTTGGTCTTTAGCTTTTAAAGATCGAGACTCAAGATAATTGCTGATAGCAGTCCTCTTTTCTTTGTTACCAAAGACAATCACCTCCATCTTGTCATGGTTTAGTTGAAGGAAGTTTTCACTCATCCAGCAGTTTACTTTTTCTAAGCAGTCACACAACACCTCAATGGGACCATAGTCATCTGGGTTCAGTGATAGATATAGTTGTGTGTCATCTGTGTAGCTCTGATAATCAACCTTACAGTGCTGTAAAATTTGTCCTATAGGAAGCATATAAAGGCTAAACAGAAGAGGTCCAAGAACAGATCCCTGAGGAACCCCACAGGACATTGGTAATCTGTCAGATTCAAAGTTTCCAATGCTTACAAAATAACTTCGCTCCTCCAAGTAGGACTTAAACCATTGCATTACTTTTCCATTTAGTCCAACCCA
The DNA here is from genome assembly GCF_900634775.1 of Gouania willdenowi. Classification (NCBI taxonomy): domain Eukaryota; kingdom Metazoa; phylum Chordata; class Actinopteri; order Blenniiformes; family Gobiesocidae; genus Gouania; species Gouania willdenowi. The sequence goes on from NC_041044.1 coordinate 40,564,668, forward strand.
TGTTTGCAATCTGGGCTTAATTCTTACACAAAACCCTGATCAAACATGCACTGCAGTATTAAAAACAAACTTTACAGTTATTGAGAAGTTGGTATGAAATTGACTTGGACAAGTTGCTGCACACTTTTCTTTTGTTGTTGTTCAGTTATCACGCAAGGTGTCTCCCTGTTGGGTTCTCAGCCACAGACACTGACTGTATGGTTGAGTAATCATCACGTTTTCGCTCCCCTGGTCATTTAGTTCAACTCTAACCACATTCCCCTACATCATGGATGTGTTGTTACTGTGCACCTCAAACCATCCATTATAACATAAATTTGGAAGTGGTTGGCTTGGCGGTCAGAGAAGGACTGGATTACAGATACAGTGGAAAGTAAGCTGATCACCAGCACTGTGGTTCTTATAGCCACCTGCAGAATGACAGCAGGAAAATGGGTTAAATGCTCTGACCAAATTTCACTGTTAATTGACTATAATAAAGGAAAATGTTATTATTATTAATCAGTAATATTTGTATGGTGCTGGGTAGTATATTTGTCAAGTGGGTTTGTATGCAAGTAAATCAATACTCAGTTATGTTTTGCACCTGCTGACAACAATACATAATTTTAGAGTATTAGTATATCAATATAACAGATGTTTAATCCCTGAAAAAATGAGTTGTTTTTTTTTTTGCCCTGGAAATAAGACAATCTTTTTAAAGGAAAACATAGAGCTCGGTTGTGAAATGTTGTTTCGTTACTGTAGTTGCTAAGTAAGGCTTTATTTCTGGGAACCATCTGTAAAGTTTTGCACATTGCATTTTGGGATATAAAGTCCCGTAGATGGATGCATAAAGTGTTTTCACTTCATTCTTACCGTAATTTCTTGCGTTTGCTTGACACCATTTTTGTTCTAGTTTGTTCATTTGTATTCTTTTGATATTGCTTCACTTCAGGAATAAAGATTGATTGATTGATTCATTGATTGATACCGTGGGAATCATCAGATGCCTTTAACCCAGCGTTTTTCAACCTTGGGTCACCTGGAATTTAAATTGACTCGCATAAAATTTCCATAATTGATAAACAAAAAAAAAATTACTGAATAAAAATAAATTTTAAACAGAATCCTTTCCTATTAAAAACACAACACACAATCTTAAAATCAATTTTATAATTAAAATTTTTATATAGTAAGATAAATGAAGAAATATATTGATAAATTGCAGTATAAAAAATATCTGCATCTTGTGCACTAATCCTGATTAATTTGTGATATAAAAATGGGGTTACAATGCAAAAAACCACTGCTTTAACCTCATCAAACCAGTGTGAGTTTTGTGAATGGAGCACTTCCTTGAGTAATCACTATGTCACAGTTTGTCAAACCTCCACACAAAAAAATGTAAAGTGATTTTTATTGCATATAAAGCTTCTGAATGGCCTCTCATTCCTAAAGTGACAGTCTTTGAGTTGAGCTTTTTTTGAAATTCAGGTTGAGTATCCCCTTGTTAGATTTCCTCATTTTGAATTCAACAAACCCAGCAATTAATACAGATGTGGTGCTGGTGGCACTTAATCTAAATGGTAGTAAAAAGGCCATGTCTTATGTAGGCACACTTTTCAATACATGACACGTGAAAAAACAAATTAACAAACAAAAGTGTCATTATGTGATTAATTGTGTACTATTAATGCTTCACATTACTTTTATGAAGCTGATATTTTACTCAGACCAAGCTGAATTGTCCTCGTATTTAAGTGACAGTGGCAACTCGATTTTTATGACACTCTTATTAGAAAAATTCATCTTCTGTACAATCAAGATGACTGAGATTGTCTTACATTTCTGTTATTTATTGAAATAATATAAAGCTGAAATCTCAATCTTCCCATGCTGTTTATTGAAGCTTTAGTTTATAAAATCAGTGCTGCAGTTTCTCCATTGGATTTTGACTTCCTTCACCATTTTATCCCACACTGACTGTGTTGGTAAAGTGGGATTAAAAGGTTATTTTAACCAAAAAAATCTTTATAAATCCCAAAGTCGCTCTACAGTTACTTTGGCTTCTTTTATTTAAAAGTAAATAAATTGAAAATTAAAAAAAAGAAAGTAGAATGAACACATTCAGTGTCCAAAGGGCATGCAGTTTCATCACTGAGTTGTTCAAACCCGAACTACTGAAACATGTCCAAATATTATTGGACCTCATCGCATGAAGCCTCACACAATGAATTCAGTCATCTGTTTTTATGATTTTTTTTTCTAAATCTCTTGGGTCCGAAAAACAGTTTTCAGCAAAGCACAAATTATTGCAACAAGCGTTTGACAAAACTGTTTTTCAGAACTAATCTTTTAGACTGACAATCACAGCAAAGGGAAAAACCATAAGCATAGCCAAGAAAACTTTGCCCCTTTTTCTCCCTCCTCTTCCCTCAGCTCACACTTATTCATCATTTCACCAAGAGTTGCATCCACTGATTAGTAAATGAATGGCTGCCATTGCCACACAGTAGGAGACACAGGACACATAATCTACAGTAAAGAAGGAAAACCCCTTTGAACAGAAATAAGTCTCCAGCAGAACCAAACTCATGGTGGAAAACATCTGGCTCAACATATTGAGGTTTGTGGGACTTAATGGGAAAACTGAAAATAAGATAGAAAATACATCAGTCGTGATATTTAATGCTGGTTTAATCAGGAACTGCTTGGAACCCGGAAGCCTATAGAAAGGACTACAGGAAACCCCTTTGATTGGCTTTCACCCCAAAGAGGGCAGTTGTTCTTACATTGTACAAATACATTTCCAGCAGAAAGAAGTTAGTTGTGGGCTTTAGTTACGTTCTAATTAATGTCAGCGTAGAGCTTTTAATGCCATGGTGTTTCCAATGACCTGGACATGACTGAATTTCTTTCTCTGTGATAACAAACATCATGACTTCCTGGGCCTTTGTTTCCTTCTGATTCCTGTTCCAAGAATCATTTATCTTCACCTTTTGTCAACTCCTTCTTGCGATGCTGTGTGTGTCTTTATACATTTACTAAGGCTAGTTCCCACAATTCTGATTCTACACAAGCATTCAGGTTACAAGCTAACATTCTGAACTTCTAACCTTAGCTCATAGAATCAGTGTACAGAATCTGACATTAGCTAGTGGACATCCCGTTCATAAAGCATAATGCAGAGGTTATTCAGTATCTTTAGAATGTATTTCTTTAAATTATTTGAACACTTGTTTAAGCCACTGTCTTCCTGAGCAGTTTCTCGTGTTTATACACCCTCACACTCTTCATTACTCATGCTGCCCTTGTCTATTCGTCTTGGCCAATGCCACGTCAATAAGGCACTTGGTCAAGATTGCTTAGGACATGATTTTAATCCTATGGGAAAAAAGCAAACATGTTTAACATGTATTCAGTGATAGCGAAGTTATTTGTTTTTTTTGATGATGAGAATCACGTTGAGATTCAAGTTCTCTTTTTTACAAGTGTGTCCTAGTTAAGGTAAGCAGCAGTACATAAAAGAAGTTACAGTGTCAAAATAGTACAAATGTGTTTCTAAAACAAATACATTCCACAGAATAAGAGCGCAAGCATGTGACAAACAAGCGCAGAGTGACCAATCAAACTAAGAGTGGACGTGACGACCATAGCACGACAATCTAAACCAAGGCAGAGGAATATGGCGTGTAGTACGGTACAGAATTACAGTTTTATAGCCTCTTCTTGTAATGGTTTCAATGACATATCCAGGTCTTTTAAAACAGAACATAGCACCAGCTTCCAAAGCTTCTGCGTGGCGGGCGCCATGTTTGTTTTGACACTGCTTGGCACAAGAGATATGACGTTCTTTCTGTACGTCTCTGATTGGCTCGGTTTTTTTTCGAACCGAGGAAGTGAGCAGAAATGGCGGCATTACCATACCCACTTTCTTACAAAAAGTAATTAAGTGGGTGTGGCTTATCACCAGGCTACCAAATTCTCCCATTGAGACCAACTCTGTGAGACCAAAGTCTTTTTGCAAAGCATTCCATTTTTGCCCAGTTCAGTCGGAATGGTGAGTAAAAATAAGTCTTTAGAGCACAGACTGTAGCAGGACTGGTTGTAGGCAGGCATACAGTATATGAGGGGCAGTCAGAAATGTGGGGCATGTACACATCATGCTCCAGCCCTTTATTTCCCTGTGCTTATAGTAACAGCTTTTTCTTCATTGAATTGGTTTGTTAACCTAGAGAAGTGGATTGCACTTAGTCAGGCCCCTACCTTCAGACCTGTCCAACTTGGATGTCCCACCTGAAGACTAAGCTCCAGCTGGTATCGCTCTGAAGGTCACTGAGGCTCACAAACGTCCTGACCACAATAAGGTGGCACACCCTTAATGTGGAAAATGAAAAATAAAATGAAATATCCGTCATTCAGATTTTATCAACCAACAAAATAACATAGGCCTATATCTTAACTGGATTATTTAGATTTTGGTTCTGTGTTGATGAGTTCACCCAGAGGGAGGGGCCGTGGGGTCCTCTGGGGTTTTGGTGAAACTGTTTGGGTCGAATGGGAGTGAATTTCAACAGTAGTGGCTGTTTCAGTCTCCCCCAATGGTGACCAATCCCCTGTTGGCTCTGTCATGGTCGCTATGGTAGCCATCGTAACCATTAGGTATAGTCTGGTGACAACAGGGGGTGAAATGGGGGAGGGGGGGGCGGGGGGGCTTCGGGCCTGGAGGTAGGCCCTGGACACCTCTGCTACGGCCCTGGAGTTAGCTGAAATGTGAAAACTCAATTATGTTCTCAGTTTAGTCAACAACAGCAGAAAGGCAATTTTAATGGACGATTATTCAAATTAAATGTAAATTCCACAGACAATGAAATTTGTGGCTGAAAGCCTGGCTCTCTGTAGTCGTGTGTAGTGCAGCGGCCCCCGGTCCGTGTGACGAACGCATAGGTGCGCCGCTCGTGGCTGTCATAGAAGTGGTCTGAGGAGCACAGCAGCGACGGCAGGAGACCACTGTCCACCCGCCCTCATATCCCTCTCTATCCATACCAGGAGTAAAACAGCCAAAAGGAAGAAAAGCATCGTAACTTTTTGGTCCTTTAAAGGACCTTCTTCAGGCAGGCTTGCTTGCTAATACACATGTGAAAACGTGCAGGAACAGAGTGTAATAGATGCGTGAGTGAGGAAACATAATCTTTGATTTGAGGGGGCAAGACATTTATATGACATCTTGCCCCTGCGTAGAGCTGGCCCCGGACTGTAGTTACATTTGGGTTTTTGAATCACATAACTACAAAGGTAGTGAGGAGGCAAACCAAAATTGCCTTGTAGATAAAAACCAAACCAGTATTGTATTGTTTTTCAGTCTTTTTTTCTTTGTGTATCATCTCCATAAAACCATATGGTAATGCTACCAACCGCATGGAACTCAAGTGAATCTTTCTTGGATTTTGAGACAAGCCAAGCCGGGTAATGCTAGCTGTTCATCATTCAGAGAGTGAGTCTGGGTCGGAGTCTCTGTCTCCTCGTCTTCTTTCTTAGCGCTGAACCCTGACCTGCCTAAAATGGACTGTCTGCTTCTGGGATCCAAACACTCATGTGTCACCGACTGTGAAAGTGTGAGTGTGGGTCTGGAGGAGACAGAGAAACGGGGTTAATGTCTCGGGTCAGGAAGATGTCACCGGCACATTCATTACTGAAAAATACATTGCATGCTTTTCCCATAAAAATGAGACAGATTAAAAAAATGATCCGAGAAGTTTTGAAAGGGTTGAAAAAGGTTGTCTGTCGGTGATGCTTTAGACATACGCAATATCATTTTTTTAAATCCATGTCTATCTCTGCTGGCTTTAGTGATGCAAAGATTGGCCTTAACCTGGGGTGACATTATTTTGATTTCCAAAAAAGAGGACACTTCCATAACTTCCTATAGGAGTTTTTCTGAACCTCCAGGGAGGTTTTATCATCCAGGAGGTTTTTCATGCTAACATTTTTTTGATTAAATCCACTGGTATTTGTTCTCTTTCGGTCTTACTCTTCTCTCTGCTGTGTGTGACAATTTTGTCAAATCCGTAATTAACCATATTGTAAAGAGCAACTCTTTAGCTTTCCGAAACTGGTGGAATTTCTCCAATAGAGAATAGCAGAGTTACGGCCTTTTGAATTAACTTGTTCTCCGGTCTGGACAAGAGTATGGTCACCCTACTTAGCCCCTGGTTGGTGTTCATCAACCAAATGCAGCATTTTGACTTAGGAGATCTGAATTATAGCTTTAAATGTTGGCTATGTTTGGAGTGATATCCAGAAGACAATTCTTGGATCTGTAAAACTGCAGCATTAAAAAAAAAAAATAGAAAAATAAAGTAGTGAACCAACAGCAAATGTGAAGGTGGTGCTTTTGCTTCAAACATCAATGCTGTTATTGCCAACCCTGCAGCTGACAATATCAAATGGAACCATTATCTATCTAGCAGGCTGGCTCATTTGTTCAAAGGTCTTTTGGTAAATTGTCCTTCTGGTAGCTAAAGCAAAATTTGTACGGTAATACATTTTCATCAATGCGGTGCAAAGGACAAAATACCAGCTCTTCAAAGACAACTGGGATAAAGTCTGTGTTCACTTCTTTTTATTTGTGTCGCTTTTTCTGCAGCTTTTCACCAAAGAGGCTGTGATTGGAGGTTAACATTCAACCTGGCATTGTGGATCTTGCTGAGAAATCAAAGAATACATACTATTATAAAGCTTTTAAAAAGGACATCATTAAATATTGAAGTTGAGTTACAAAGAGGTTAAAAACATCTCTCATGGCCTGTGGAATATACATGCTTTACCCTCGTGTTATAGTTCACCCTGTTCATATTTACTTATTTAACAGGTAGTTTTTGGGTGTGATTATGCTGAATTTGGGACTTAACATTAAAGCTGATAACCAGAGTTTTTGAGAAATCTATGTTTATGTATCATTCTTTTGAAATGTGAAAAAATACCTACAGTAACTAGTCTTTTACTATGGTCTACTACCTGTGGTTATTCATATACGTCAATGTGTATAAATCCCGCCTTCGTCCTATAGACCCCTATACAAATTGCAAATCGCACCGTGATTTCCCAGCCAATTGGCTTCGACTTCCAGTAGTGGACTCTGTCAATCAAAGTGAATGCACGTGCGTAAACTGTGCACAAAAACAAGGCCGCGTGTCACAACAACAAACAGGTATCAGTCTGAGCAGCATTGCATCATGGAGGAGCGCTCCAAAACTCCAAAGTAAATCTTATATCTCGAAGCTGCTTGCGAACGGACCCTGATTTGGCGACACTTCTCATGGACAGGTTTAATCAAACTACCTTAAGTGTTTTATTAGTGAAAAACAATATTACACATGTGTTGGTGTTAAGCATTGTAGTTATGTTCCGCAATGCGCACGCACAAAAGTCTGGTAGATTTGGAAGATGCAGGGGGAGGAAGTTTATGAAGGGACATTGAGACGTTCACTTTATCAGCTTTAAGTTAAACTATCACGTTATCACGCAAATCCCTTCTATTAATTACATCACACCTACTCTATACAACAGCTTCAATGGCTTCCACTCACACATCAACAAGAAAACACTTCTTCTCACTAAGAAAGCAATTCACAGACACACTCCTGAATCTCTCTGACCTCTTGCATATCGACGTACAGAGGCAGATCATTCAGCCCCAGTGCTCCCCAGCTCTGGCCCTTACTCCCTCCTGACATCCGTAACACTAAATCACTAAAAATCGATCTGTATAAACTTGCAAACTTCCTTTGACTACAACTTTATTGTTTGTTTTAAAACTGTATCTTATAGTTGTTGCTTTAATTGTGCTGCTCATAGAGTGTTTTTTTTTTTATTTCATGGAAAAAGAGTGTTAATAAAGGTCTATAAATAAAATGCATTATTCATCTTATTATGATTATTGTTATTATTATATTTTTTAGTATTAATATAATAGGAATAATACTAATATTAATAAAGTGGTGAGATTATTTTTGATGCAGCTGATTGCCCCAAAGCTTAATTCTGCCTCTCCTCATCTGACCACCTTGTCCCATGTTTCTTTACTAAAAGTCATTCAAGCTGCAGTGAAATCCAGTGGCTATTATATCATTTGTCATTTTGAACATTTAGTGTTGTTTTATTATTGTGTTTGTTTTGAGTAAGTAGAAAACAAAGGGAGGTGAAGGTGTAAAGGGAAAGAATTACTGGTTTGGCATTTATGTTCGAGGTGCTGTCATCAGACTGTCAGTAATAAATGTGTCTCTTCTGTCACTTTTAAAAAATGCCTTTGCACTTTGTTTGTGTCTTTCAAAACACAGCCTGGCAGGTTTAAAGCATTTCTTGTGCCAATGTCTTAATATCTGCTTCAAGGAAAAGTCTCTGACCACAACTCAGTCCCCGTCATTGTCAGTGAGTGAGTCTTGATCTAATGGTGTGTGTGTGTGTGTGTGTGTGTGTCTGAATGTCTAGGTGCCTTTCACCACTAACGCCACGGTCAGAGCTGTAACAGGGAAACACCCTGTAAGCCTGCAGCTTTTTCCCTCTCTGTATTATTGGTTTTTCCCGTATGGCTGACAGCTCTATGTGCTAAAGAACATTATTATCTAAAAGTCATGATGGCTCACTTATTGCTTGCTTTAGGACAATGGCAGCATAATAAACTCATACACATTTGAGGTATTTTTCCATCAACCAAACGATCTCTTACTGATTAAAGGAAAAAGCTCAACGTCTTTTACAATTCAATGAAAAGTCAGACCGTTGAAATGGCTGTAATCACATTATTAGCTTCTGTCGTACCTGTCATGTCATATCTGAGGGTATGTACATCAGTCATTTAATAATATATTGTACTGTAGGTAATAATAAATATATTACGATGTATGTCATTTCTTTTGATTGTAAAAATCTACTCTCTGTTGTACAGTATGTAGTTATGTGATTTACTTTAATTTTACAGTATTTGTATAAAAACTTTGCTGCCAGTGCTGTAAAAAAATTACAAATCTCCTTTGTAAACTCTTCTATATCTAATCTATACCTGGTACCTTTTAAAAATGCAATTTCAGTTTATTACTAATACACGGGGGGCTTGTACTACAAACCTGGATTTTCTCTTATTGCGGTCTAACTTCTGGGAATTCTCTAATGAATATTGTATAATCTCACAAATTTAAGCATTATCAGTCATCCATGCCTGCATTCATTCCTTCCTGCTTTTGCTGCATCAATATTGTTGTTTTTGGTCTGAATTATGGATTTTAATTCTTCATATTTTAATTCCTCAATTGTGATGTAAATCTACAAGATTTATCCGTCATTGTGATTGGTCTGATGCTACAAACTCCACCCCTGTCACTGTAGCGCATACAAAGCCAGTTAAGTGAACATGTTTATATCCTGCTTCGTAGTACAGAAGCTCTTTGATGGAGAACGTTTGGTTAGGTGAAGCTAACGGAGAGATATCCATGCACTTTTATATTGATTAACTTTTTATACCAATGCACTTTTATTTTGATTAACTTTTATACTAATGAACCTTTTACTCAGACATACTTTTACATACTTTATGTAGTTTTTTCTGTTTTTACAATAACTGTCTGTCCTGGCTTTAAGTGTACTTGAATGTTGTGTGGGGGGCATTTGCAATGTCACTGTACTTTGTACAATGACAATAAAATGATTGTGATTGTGATTCTGATAACAGAGAGCTGTTCTTTTTCCCCCCCAGGCTATATAAACACATAACTGCTTCATTGTAAAACACTCATATACAGATCTACACCCTGGCCCTGAAGCGTGGGCTTGAGTTGACTTTCGCTCTTTTCATCACTCTGCACACACAAATGTGTAACAGTATCTACTGTGTGAGTTACGTGTGTGTGTAATCAACCGTGCAAGGTTCCCATGCTCCATGAACTCATAGAGACGTTACTAAGCCAGCGTAAACCTCACACAATCCACGCGTTTCTTTATGATTGATGGTAATAGTATGTGTAAAAGTAATGCATTTCATTCAATATCCTGTTTGAGAAATCCATCGCCTAAAGATCCATACGGAGAACTCGCGTCTCAATACTGAAGCTAGTGTTTGGAAAAAATAATTTAAAAAAAACTGCCTCACTGTAAGCAGTAGCATTCTGTCATGACTCACTGACACCGTACAGACAGGTACATTAAAGGGAAACAAATAGATTTTACTCCTAATTAGTTCTCTCCCCTGATAGCGCTGGAGTCAAAGGGCTGCTCACACCAACCCCCGATAAGCAATGGTCCAATTACTTTACAGAGAAAAGTCTTCAGGTGTGATGGAAGCCTCTGGAAGCAGATGGAAAATGAAAGCGTTGCAGAGTAGGAGTACACATCCAGCAAAACACACACCCTGGGAACAGAGCTGCTTAATACTTTACGCCACCTGCCACACACACATCTGTTTCCCGCCGCTGCTCCCTCTGACACTGCCTTCCTGTTCCAGTGTGTGATGGATCGGTCCGTTAAGAAACAATCCCTCCCTCTCTCTCTCTGTGAGGGATCACCTGTCATCAGCCTCATTCCTCTGTGTGCTTATCAACATGTGCTTACAACACGGCCGCAGTTTAAGAACTTTGTCATTGTAGATTTTTCCAAAATCCTTAATTGCAAATCATTGTTATGTTCATGTTTTTAAAAGGCGCAGCCGATTTTCCCAGGGTGAACACAGTTCGCAGAGTTAATGCAGGTCAAGTCAAGTGAAGTGAGGAAAGAGCAACAGGGTGAGAAGAAATGAGGAAAATTAACATGAACAGTGCAACTCTAGGAGCGTCAAGGGAGGATGGAGATCAGTAACAGAAAGCGTCAGGTACTTTTTAAACTGAACAGAGTGTTTAAAATAATGTCTACACTGTGAGATTTTTCCCAATGTGATGGTTAAGGTCAAAAGGCCAAATGTTAAGTAAGTAAGTTTCATTCAAAACTTTGTGAAAACAAAAAACAAAACATGAGCACATTGTCGCTGTATGTAAATTAGTTTTGATCATCTTTTACTCCATTTATTATTGTAACGAGGATTATTATGTCCCTATCATTAAAAGGTACCTATACTAGTCATCTAAATGTATATAATATAAAATGTGTTTGATGTACAGTATTACGAGTTAAACAAATACGTGCAACTTTTCAAGGGATCCTCCACTGTTTTTACAAATCTCAGTCACTTTTGGATTTCGAACACAACCATGGTTCCTTAGGAGAGCTCTTCTTCTCTGCTTCACTGTCTACTATCAAACTGCAGACTTGGAACTGTCGCGCCCTGCGGCCACAGATTTCTTTTTGTGTCACAACTGTTTTTATCCTCTTTCAGAAAACAAGAGGGTTACATCGACATCTTTAACTTTTCGTAGATTTTTAGAGCAACCAAAAGCAGCACAAGTGGTCATTTTGACTGAAAAAGCTGCTAAATGATCTAAAAAGCTGCTGAATGCTTCATTCCAATAGCAAACAATGGGATGTTTACAGATAGTTGGGCCTATGACGTCACCAATCATGTGATTTCAAGATGGAGGAACACAGGCTCATTTTAAACTATAAAAGAGTCCCATTTTTTAAAAAAAAAAAAAGCAATAAAATGAATATGGTGCATAATAATGTGTTTTGTTAGGCATAGATCTTCAAATAAGAACATTACAGTGACTTTGTCTAGAAAAGAGAATGGAATTACAGAGAGTCGATTTAATTGAGGTAAGCTGCCCAACTTAACCTCCAGTATTACAGTATTTTTTATGTTTTGATAGAGCTTGAAATTAAAACTCACCAAAGATGCCTTTTAAATTGTTCCTTGGGAAAGTTAGCGAAACATAACAAATAACCAAATTCAATCTGACTAAGGCTGAACGATTAACCTTAGTCGCATCAATATTAGGGTTTTCACTACTGCGATAACGTAACCTCAGATGCTGGAGGTTTTTTTTCTCGTCTTCATCATTTGAGTGATATACATGTTCACCAATCAGAAATGCAGAGAACCGCCTTCCTGGGCTGCTGGCCAATCAGAAATGGTTAAAGGACACACGCTTGTATGCGCTGCAGTGAGTCTCAATGAGTGCGCTAACAACACCTACACTAGGGCCCTATGAAATCCACGTTAACGGAATCAACCAATGTAAACGGAATCCACCGTTGAACGTGCAAATTGATAAAATCAAGTTGAAACACCGTCACCGTGAGGAAAAGGACGTTTTTTTATGGAGAAATATTTCGGGGACCGCTTATTATGGCCTGCCCCCCTCCCGTCCTGGCCGCTTCAAAACACAGTGCCTACGAAACTTTAACGTGTCTGTAAAGCTCCGTCCGTTTCTCATGTAGGCCTGCATCGCTCCGTGAAAACATGATCAGCTTTAATCAATTGACATACATTTTTGTATATATATTGTATATTTTGTTTCCTCACAGTACAGCTTATATCTACCTTTTAATTGTATCTTATTTTATTTTTGTTTAATTATGGGTTTTTAATTTATTAGTTTTTATTTTGTTTCTTCACATTAGTTAAAAATGAATTTTCTGAAAAATAATGGATTAATATTTCTAAAAAAAAAAAAAAAATGTGAAAAACAGAATTTGGAGAATAAAATAAAACGGAATTTGGCAGAAATAAAACGCATATGGATTTAAATGTATTACCTATTTTTAAAAATTGTAAATCGAATCGCAATCGCAATATCTGTCAGAAAAAATGCAATTAGGTTTTTTGTCAAAATCGTACACCTATACCTAAATCTGACTTTTGATTTTTTTCAAGAATGCACTTTTTCTTATAAAATTAGGGTACAATGTATTTTATACAGAGCATTCATTCACCAAGGATTCATACCTAATGATAAGAACAGTGAAGCCACAATGACCCATTCATGTATTGTCGTGTCTGAGTGCTGACAAAGATTTAAAGCTTCAGTAATTACATTCAATTGACCCAACATTCAGCTCCTGGTCCCTTTTATATGGCCCAGTAATTACTGTTGAAGCGTGAATGTATAACATCAACACTTTCTGTGCAAGAGTTCAGCTCAGGTCGGAGGACAAAGTGACAGATTTTAACGTACATTATATCTTTCATAGACTGCAGACTTAATATATTTTACACTCCTGCAATTACGGCAACAATGAAACTAGCAATGGTGTCAAACATCATGTCTGCAAGCCAATTTCTGCATTTCAAGATTCTTATCTGACTTTTCAAATGGTGGGGCCTTATTGTTAAGTTCTAAACACAAGTTAATGACTCAATTCAACTCCTAAGCACTTGATAAGAACTTGATAAATTCATAATCAAATGTGCAAACATTGTGTAAGGGTTCATTTAGTCCTTGACGGTGATTAAAGACACAAATTGCTGTGTGAATGTGAGTGTGAATGAGTGGATGTGTAAAGCACTGTCTGTGAAAAGGTGCTATAGAAATAAACATTACTTACTTAAATACTATTTATGAAGTCACATAAATCCTCCTGACAGGCTTTTGCAGTCTACAGTGCTAATAGTTTTTTTTTTTTGTTTTTTTTTTTTCAAAGAAAACTTTTATAAATAGGTCAATATCATCAAATAGAAAAAATAGAAAAAAGTCAAGCTTCAGTGATTTAATGAGACGACGCGCTCCCTTTACCAAATACACAGCATTGGGACATGGCCCACAAAGGGAAAGATGTGTCAGACTTTCACTGCATTAGTTATTCAATTATGGCAATCAGAGTCTCAAGTAAACAAAAAGGAAAATTGTGTATATACAGTAACTTTAATGACTAAATGAACACGAGGAACTGATGAGGAAACTGTGCAGGAGAATAAGATGTGAGCATTACGTGGCTTTTATTTTGTGTGTATTTTTCCCTATGAGTGCGTACCAGAGTTGGGGTCAATTAAATTTTTCAATCACAATTACATCTTCAATTATCCATGTTCAATTACAACTCAATTTTGATTACGATGACCGGCATTTTTTTCAAATTAAAATTAAATTGCAATTATTATTTTTCCCCTAAAAGACAATTACATTTACACTCTCATTTGCTAAAGTTCAGTTACAATTAATCACAATTACTGAGCCTAAAATAAATAACCTCATAAAACTTCCTCTTGTGTTAGCTTTCTGTTAGCATCTCTTTTGCTAACAGGTCAGTTTTGACTCATGTCTTAAATCAGCTGTAAAATACATTGATTACCTTGTTAGGTTTCCTAATCAATAAGAACATTGGTGTTTTTGGTGTGGGCGTCTGAGCCTTTGTTCTGTCATTATACTCCTAGATTTTAATTATTTTAAAATGGTAAAATGATCTTAAAGACAACTGACAGATAGTGGGAAAAGTTGATATGAAATATATTATAATAATAATTATCTACGTATGTGTAAGTCATAGAACTGTAACATGGTTCCACAGATTTACGTTTAAATAAATTATAATTGATAGCTTTTATAGAGATTCCATGCTCAATTACAATTCAATTACGATTACAACAGCAACAACTTTTTTTTTTAAATACAGTTATATTTATAATTACTTCGTAATTAATGTTCATTGTCAGTGTGAAAAGGTTTTAATTACAGCTCCTTTATTTGCACATACATTTGAACAGAAACACACATTTCTGTGAAGCTGCAGAATAGTAATGAGCATTTTTGGATTAGATTTTCTTCTTCCAGTTTGTTTTTTAATTAGAATATTTACAGGCTGATGTGTTGGCAATGCATTTTGCCTAAGGAAACTAGTTTATTTTAGACTACAGAGTACTGTGTAATGTCAGTTGTCATTTAGGATCTGTCTCACTCCCACACTCCATTAGTCCATTAGTCACTTGTTCCGTTGCTCAGGGTTGTCTCAGGTTAAGTGTTTCAGGGGTGGGCAGCCTTCATTACCGGCTGATGTAAGGTTATTGTTTGCACAAAAACAATAAGCTGAGGGCAGGACATTTAGTTTGCCAGAAAAAAGGAAGTTGGAAAATTGTTTCCTTAAAAGCTAGAGACGTTGGACGTACAGTGAGATGAAAAATTTTGTTCTGCCAGAATTAATTAGTAAATCAAAGTCATGTTTCATTCTTGAAAATATAGCATGCGAGCGTGCGTGTGTGTTTGTGTGTCTGTGCTCATCAAGCACAGGAATAATGCAAAAGTAGGATTTTTTCAAAATAAAGTATACATACAATTTCTCAAACGTTATTCTTTCTTTGTGGCCTAGTACCAAATGGTTCACAGACTGGTATCAGTCTACGGCCCATGCATGGACTGGTACTCTAAAGCTTTCTGACTATTGAGATAGTCTGGCTGTGTTCAAAAGTGTATACTAGAGTACAAATCAAGTCTGACGTCAAAATTAGTATGTAGTGCATCACATTAGATATTATATGGAAAGATTGAGTATGCAGATTTATACTATTTCAGGAGATTTTTTAAGTATGCACGGTGGGCACCCTAGTCATACTCAACCGCCCCATGATGCATTGCGAGCGGAATGTAAAGTCTTCCTGGGACCGGCTTCAAACTAAAAATCTAACTTCCTCTTTTAAAAACAAAAGCATCTCTTCTTGTCTTCCATTCGTTTTTTTAACGCTTTTGTAAATAGGGCTTTGTTTTGAAGTTAACCGGAATTTTAGTCAGTAGCACAATGCAGGGTCTCCAAAAAAGCATAAAATGTGGATCAAATGAGCACATGTTGATATTCTGGTCACTTTCTCGCTTAAAATGTTTTCAGAACTTTCAACTGTGCGTCAGGTTTTTGTTGTTGTAGGTTCGAAATGCATCTTGGTAAACATAGCGGTATACTTCAGTGGGAAGGTATACTATAGTATATAGTAGACAGTATGAACTCATTGAATGTGTAGTACGTTAGTGTGTGATTTTTAACACGGCCTCGCTCTCTGAGAGATATCCTGGATATATTCATCCAGCTTCATACGATAGGCCCCACATGTAACACGTGTACGTGCATTGTTTTCCCTGTCTCGTGAACTATTTGTATCTAGAAAAATGTGGCACAGATATTTTTCTCACAGGCTAATAAGTGCAAGCATTTTGTATAGCTAGTCATGCAATATGATTTTACTATTGGTAACATGTTTGGCAGTCACACCATGTCACTGGTTAACTAGTTCAATTATTTGAGTAAGTCATCCACCTGTGTTTGGAAATTTTCTTTGCAGCGTTATGTAATATACTGTACACAAATACATAATATATAGCGTTATGTTAACCAGCCTCCCCATTTGAGAAACGTGTTCCTCCTCACACCTCTTCAGCTATATTTGGAACACTTTTGAGTGATGTTAGCTGTCAGTTTTCCACTTATCCATACAGGAACATGCAGACACCTTGTCTGCCTGACACATGAATGTCACATTTTCACATGATGCAACTGTGCACCAAGTGTTTTATGCATAAACCTACATGGCTGTGTAAAGAGAACCACCTATTTGTAATCTAATAAATATGCATTTAATGTATTGACAATTTTCAGCTCCAGGTGTTTAACAGGTCATTTTTAACTACGGCTTGTAATTGCAGGAACTTAATTAGCAATGCGTCTGCTCCATTTAGGCATTGGTTAAATCCATACCAGTGATGCAATATGTGAAAAGCTGAAAAGTGAAGACAGCTATACACAAAAATGAAGCCTTGGGGCCGTCATTAGCATTATTCATTAAACTGACGCTTTCTTTTCTGTGAGACATTAATTATGATGAAGGCTCGTTTTGCTTTTTGTTTATGCTGCAGCAATATGTCAAAGACAGAAATGCATTGATTGTTTTTTTCCACATTACGTTTTAGCATCCAGCAACCTGAAAAGCTAATCAGGGCAAATTTGAACCAGGTAGCAGGTGGCTCAGCTCAATAGATTTCAAGCGACTGCTTGTGGAAGGTGGCAAAAATACAACATGAGACATAGTCAGTGTTTTCTGTTAGCAAAGTTGAATATATGTGAGAACATGGCCTACTGATCACAGGTTGAATGACTGAAGTTAACAAAACAGAACAACGTGTCTCTCAGGAATGAGATACAGATGCTAGCCGTTAAGCTAGCTGATCTTCAAAGCTGTGCATTTATTTAGCTTTGGTTGCTTTTGAAGATATTTCTTGATTTCCTACAACTGCAGAAACTAGTGCTACAACTTCATTTTATGACTATAGCTTGGAAAAAAATACACTGAGAAATAGTACTACTCTTGTCATCTGTACTTGAAACTGTTCAACTAAAAGATCCGGGAAGACGGTAGAGAAACACTTTACAAAATTTGGTGCCGTGACCCGGATCGGGGAAAAACCTTACAATCCCAAATGCCAATAACATGTCTTTGAGTGGGAATAATTTAATGGATTTAATTTAAAGGACCTCAGGTACAGCGGCATCCGAGCAGATTGCCTGTATTAAATAGAAGGTGCGGCTGATGTATGTGTTTCACAGTTATTCAGATCAGATTTTAAAGGGAATTAAAACAACTGGAACAACTGGAAGTCCCTTTTGTGTTCAAGTGCGCAACAATTATTATGATGGTTCCGATTAAAAAAGGAAAAAACAACAGAAAATCCCCCCTATGTTGCTGAAAACGGAGCGGAGGTGGGCCATTGCTCTGTGGGGGAGCAAAATTACAACGTTGGGGGCCCCTACACTGAACAGAGCTGGCGAGGACCCTGTGCATTAGGTAATAGGTGTATTTAGGCGGTAATTTTGCATGTCAATGAGAAGGCTGTCGTTACTCTGTATTTTCATATTTTGTCAACGCTGAACGAAAATTAGAAAAAAATTGGGCTACTGTCACAGTTTTGTCCAATGTGGGTTGACAAACATTGTTTTTCAGCAGCTACTGCCCTCTGTTGACTTTTGGCACTTATTAATTCAGCTAAAAGATGTTATTCCACAAGGGGAAACAAGCCATTGACCTTTGCAGGGCTCCATCTGATTGCACACAAACCTCCAGGGAGAAGAAGGTATGGCACTTTTCAATGATAAAAACTCTGCTGCCTTTCTCATGAAACTCTCATACCACGTCTGTTTGCTTGCTCTTTCTCCAGCTGCCTTCAATCCTTCTGCTGTTATAGCTTTACCTTCAATTCACCTGCAGCCGATACTGTGCACACTCTCTCACTGGTAAATGAGATTTTAAGCACCACTTTGAACTTGCTCTTTTAAAAACCCACCCCAGGGTGAGGAGAAAAGACAAAAGGATTCCAAGTCAATGAGATTTTCTCTGTACAAGCAAATAAATTCTAATCTTAGCAGCCTGCCTCTAGTTTAGTCACAAATACACTGTATTAACATCTTTTCTGTATTCATGGCTCAAAATAAACAACAGAATCTACAACAGCTCCATTCACAGAAGATCTGAGTCAAACAAGTTACCCCTGATTCACCTCAGCCCTATTCATCAATCCAAAGACAGCTTTAAGCTCTATTTAAACACTGAAATGGCAGCAGGACAAAATAATTTGGAATTCATAAAACAAGAGAGCAAGATTAATTTCTCCATATTTTTCACTGCTGACATTTCCAGGGCTGTTCTCTTTTGTTATTGGTGGGATTGAGCTGATGAAATAAAGAGTCATCGTCCTCAGAACATTCTAAACTCCAGTTATCACACGAGCTGAAATGCCACGAGGACAGCAGCAGTTGATGCATGCTCGAGTGTTAATTGCACATCAGTCCAAGAAGTTTAATTTAATTTTAATGATGACGATAAAATTGTGCCAAGAGTTTATAGCTCATAGGCGGAGTTTAAGGTTTTTGCGGGGGGGGGAGGGCAGAAGAAACAAACACATACAATAATGCAAAAAAAGATTAGTGACATCATTGATAATGTTCACTCCCAAATTTGTTTAATGTTGTCAATTAATGATAAAATCAGGCTTTCTGCTTCATTTTCGCTGCAGTACCATACATGAACTGGTGGGCGCAGTGTCGCTTCACCGTTTACATTGTGAAGAAGAATTGCTCAACAGAAGAAGAACCAACCTAAAGTCTCAAAAGTTTGGGACCATTTCACTGAAAACTTATACTACACAGCTGAGGTAGAACTAATATCTGTGACATTAAACTAACAGTAATATGTTAGAATCAAAGCAGCAGAAAACTATTTTACAAAAAAATGTTTAAAAAATTAACGAATGAATTTGGAGAAACTGTAAAAACTTTTGATCCCTGTGGGGCAATGCTCCCCCTGCCCCCCTACACCCCCACCCCGCTAACTCTGCGTGTGTTTTAGCTATTGCTAATTTCCAACTCTTGTACCGAGTTTGGCCTTTGCATAGGATAATATTATCTAAAATGTAAATTGTAAACTTGCTATTATGATATCATAAAACACAACACATACAATAACACATACATTCATCACAACAGGCCTTTAAATAATTATAGTGAAAATGCATCGAGCCTCCATCAGCTTTGTTTTTCTTTAAACCAGAACTTCACCTTTATTGTAAAACATTTTATATCTAGAATGAATTCCCTCCCCTATATTAGCAGGATTACATCAAAAGCACATAACAGATTTAGTCAAAATTTTAACTAAAGATAGTGCTTACGCCATGGACAATTCCATTTCATTTTGTAGGGTATCCGGATAAAAATACTGATTCTGGACCAGTTTAAAAAAATCAAAAAATCCCAATATCTCATTATGGGCCAAATTAAAAAAGATCATATCCCAGTTTGTAATTGACCGATCTTTATAAAAGTTAACTGTTATGATGAGTTGGCTGTTCAATTACTCCACTGAGTTTCATCTAGATCAGATCCAGATTGTTCATTTCATTGAGATTTCTGGAAAAAAATAGGTGGACTTATGTGACAATTTAAATGTGTGCAAAAGTGTGTCATTTTATAATAAAAGTGCCAAATAACCTTCTATAAAAGTTTTTTTTTTTTTTTTTTTCTAAAAAGGCTTTTGATGAAAAGTTCAAATGCCAAAATGTTTATTTGATATATAAGAACAATATCAGAAATTATGTGTTTTATTTGATTACTCTTAGATCTGTATTTGCATCGTTAGGTAGTCAATATTGTGAGTACACAAATCTGAGTACTCGTCTTCATACTCGTTCTGAAAAAAAGTGGTATCGAACATAGAAAATATATTTTTGAAAAAGGCGAAGAACCTTATGATCAGCATTCGCTCAATTTAACGCTCACAATCTTTCTCTTGATTCAAAGTAACTCAACATAAAAAGCTTCAAAATTTCAGCATAAGTTTAAAAAAAAAAATGACAACATAATGTCTTTTATTGTTTTCGCACATTATTAGTATTAGTAGGAATGAATCGCCTGTCGCAGCCTGTGGTGAGTGGTGTACTTGTCCTGTCAGGTGGAAATCAGCCTCCAGAAAATACCAATCACTCCCAATGAGGGAATCTCACACTTTGAGCTGCCTTCGGTGGAAATGCTGTCAATTGCAATTAATGTTCCGTACCATGTGTGAATGATTCTATCCAAATTCAACTCCTAACCCCTATCTCTATAATTGTATTATTCTAAAAACACACACAGGGGAATGAAGTTAATATATATGTAAATTATTTTTAGTTGATAGACAGATTAACTTTTCTCAGTCCCATTTCAGGCATTATCCATACTCCAGTGTACAGTTTAATCAGATATGTCTCAAATGGTCTTCACAGGACTACAGCTAGGATTGCTAGCTAGAGATAGCATGACTAATTAAGAGATAGTTATCTTTTTTGAATTTTCTCCATTCGTCACAGTTAAACCTGTAATTTATTGTGTTGACTGAATGTTTTCATTTAGCCTGCTGTTGTACACACACACAGAAAACTGCATTTACATCGATTCACAGCCAATTAAAAGTTACATTCTTACAGGCAGCAAGTAATACTTCATAGGTGGAAATACTTACAAAAGGGGAAAAGTAGCAATACTTTTTTCTACACATTCACTATAAGAAATATAGCACAGTAGCCGACTAACATATAAAGCAAATAAAAGTAGCAATCCTGTTGTCTGTGTCTGAGCTGAGTGGGTTTTCTATTACATTGGGGGAAACGAAAAGCCTCTGCAGGTTCGAAGTTAGAGCCAATTTTCCAACAGCCTGGCGAAGATGTTATATAGTGAAGATATATTATATCTATTATTTTAATACCTCTGCCAAGAAGGTAATATTTCCACCGGCGTTTATTTATTACTTTTGAAAACAGTTTTCAAAATGATATTGGTCGTCATGTTTGTTTGTTTGTATGTGTTTCTGTTTGTGTACAAGATAGTGTCCTCAATTTATGATGAATCAATTTCAATGTTTTCCTGGTAATTGGTTTTTGGGCACAGATGAGACCGTTCACTTTTGGTGAAGGTACGCTGAAGATCAAGGTCTCAAAAAATATCAGATATCGCAAAATTCCCTGTCTTTAGCGTGGAGCAAAATTTCTAAAACTCATATCGCCATCAGATCTTCATTGATTCGTTCAACATTTTCAGAATCAGAATCAGAATTTCTGTATTAATCCCAGGGGGAAATTGCTTTCGTTACAGCCATTTAAGAAAAAATCACAAATAAAAGAATAAATCGTTAAACAAAGACGAAAGGAAGAATAAACATTAAATAAGTGTGAAAATTAAGTAAAAGACTGTTAAAAATAAGGATCAGATACACACACATTACAGTAGTAAAAAATAAAGTAAAATTATTATTATTATTATTATTAATAATAATAATAATAATAATAATAATAATAATAATAATAATAATAATAATAATAATAATAATATACAAATTATATCAAAATGTTGAAACAGCTAAGAACAAAATTGGGCGTTTTTTGAAAGTCTGCGTTGCACGAGCGCTTTCATTTGTTTGTTTGTCTGTTTACGTCATTATATATTTAAAAGAAGTTTTAACCAACAAAAGACTTTACGCCATGACAGATTCCACTAAATTATGGAGGGGATTCAGAACAATATATTGATTTTGGATCATTTAAAAAAAAAAAAAGAAAGAAAGAAAAATCCCTACCTGTCATCATTACTTTGACTAAAATGTGAAGAGTAGGACAAGGTCAACATTGGTTTCCAAACTGGGGTACGTGTACCCCTAGGGGTACTTGAACACCGAAATACACCAAAAGGTTAAGTTCACATTTTAAAATGAGCATAATAATAATAATAATAATAATAATAATAATAATAATAATAAAGTTTGGGAAACCCCGGTACTAGGATCAATAGGCTACATTATCTCATACCTAATCATATACACAACTGGTCAAAAGTTTTAGAACACTAAACTGTTTCCAGTTTTTTACTGACACTTTATCAGTTTATTGTGTCATTGCACTCTGAAATAAAAGCTTTGAACAAATAAGCAATTTGAGTTGAAAAAGAAATGATGGAATCCATGAACAATTCTGTTCACCTGATGCTGATGAGGGTCTGGTACCACAGTGTGTTCCAACACTGCTTTTATGCAGACAGAGGGGGTTGTGGGTTGGAAGTAACCAAGAAAAGCTGGAACACCAGTAGGAATTATTAGCACCAGCTTTCAAGGCTGATTCATCCTTCATTGCTGCAGAACAGTTTTAAATTGTTAACCCACTCTGTGTTCTCTGAAAAAGGCCAATTTGTATAATTCTGAAATGTAACCAAACCTTTTTTTAACCTCTGGCTGTTCAGTACTTACCTTTGTACCATTTCAGGTTAGTCAATGGACTTGCACGACTTGAAATGCAATAAATAACTGGAAAAATTAGGGTGTCCAAAAGCTTTTGACCGGTAGTGTATGTAGTCAGCAGAAAAAAAGTGGTTTTAAGGTGTACTTACACTTTAAATTTGACTCAGTTCATCACTTTATTCTAAATGTGCTAAAAGGGGTACAAACCCCAAAGAATCAAGACTGCTCGTTTCCCTCTGATGAACGTTTCCCTCTGATGAACATGTAAAGTAGGCGGATCTCACAAGGGGAGCAAAAATGGGTGGAGGAAATGCAAATAAATGAATGCAGTGGGCGCAATGCAATTGATCAAACCAGGAACTGTTTGCGGTGATTGTTTCTGCACCGGAAAATAGTACAACCCACAAGCAGGTGCAAACACACACGCAGAGATCAGCTGCAGTAAATACAGTGGAGATGGAAAAAAAAGACTCCAGTTAACCTTTCTAGTGTATGAGAAAATAATTTAAATAAAATAATTGTCAATATTAACAGCCTTTATTTCAGATCTTAGTGAATCAGCCCCTTAATGCACATTAAAACCAGCTTGAACAGCTTTAATACTTATTTGATTAACAGTATTTTACTTAATTATATACTTTCTTCTTTCTTTCTCTTTCTTTCTTTGTTTAGTGTTTATTCTTGTTATTTGTAATATTTCTTGAGAGGCTGTAATGCAAGTAATTTTGCACTGGGATAAATAAAGGACTTCTGATTCTTTCCTTGGAAAGTCCACTTTGTTTGGTCCTGTGTGAACATGCAACCAAAGTCTGGTGCAGATCAAAGAAGCAAATTGTATTCTGAATAATAATGACAGTCTCTGAGGGTTTGAAATCAAACTCAAGCAGTGTCACACGTCTTGACGTAGAGCAGACTGGTAGACAATAGCACTGCAGCGTGATTAATAGACTATTTACATTTTTAAAACTAAAGAATGGCTCATATGGGGACGTAAGCACTGAGGAGACGCATGTCAGGCAGTCGTCTGCTTGTTCTGCTGCTGAAAATGAAATCCACCTAGTACGCTACAATGTCAAAAACCAGCATCTATTGTACGTAACAACCAAAAGACGGGAAATGACTGAAATAAGGAGACAAATAATCAAGCTGCCTTTGAACTTCCTTCTAAGAACATGAATAGGAACACTCGCTGGAAAGAAGAGATAATTACTTGATTGATTTCATTTACAGGTAGCATGCTCCCAATTTGCAGTGCTATGCCTAAGGAAATTATTTCTTTGAGAAACATCTGTCCTTTATCATTGGACACGACTGTAATCAAACGTGTCTTTAATTACATGGTGCCTTTTCCAACAGAAGATGTTCAAATTGTACAAAGTGTAATATGTGTTATAGCACTTCACCTGCTGTCGTATGTAGTGTCCCATGTTTATCACTGTTAAACAAGAAAAACAATTCATTTACATTCATCCAATGTTTAAATGACATGCTCATAGTCTCCTAATGCGTGGACATTGCATATTTACAGTTCAAGCACCTACAAATTCAACCAGCTTATAAAGATTGCAATGTGCACACTGTGAAGTTATAGATCCTGTTTTTATGTGATCGTGATAATGAGAAGCATTTATTCATTCGACATTATATGAGGTTACCCACAATTATAGAAAACACTCAGTTTGTCAATATTTATACCCTAAATGTGCTAAATACACTTGTTCACCCACATAGATGTATATTTTACATCATACCCTCACACAAAAACAAAAAATCTACATAAAGACATGAATAATTACAAAAAGAACATCCTAAATGCACAGAACAACAACAGAAACACACAAAACAGCAACAAAAATACACAAATTTACAGACTAACACACAAAATGATTCCCAAAAGACACAAAACGACAACAAAAATGCACGTAAATGCCTTGTAACACACAAAATCACAAAAATGCACTAAATGACATTAAAATAAACCAAATGAAAACAAAAATACACAAAATGAGAACAGGAACACACAAAATTACAAAAAAAAAACACAAAACAATAAACAATGGGCTAAATTACTTAAAAAATGCACAAAATACCAACAAAAAATTCAATATGACTCAAAAAACACACAGTGTAACTGCAAAAACATACAAATTGACTACAAAATCACACAAAATGGCAACAAAGATACACATTCTTTTGTTTTTAATGTATCAATGCTCAGATCGGTCTTTTATGGCTCCAACTGTGAGTTATCACATCTCTGAATTAGATGACATCTCCAAAATCCAGCACACTCTTTTCACACAAGTTTTCTCTACAAGCTTCTTTCCTCCCGTCAGTCTTTGAACAGGTTTAGTGTCGAGTAGAAGAACTATTCCACCTGAGGTGTAAAAGACAGTTTGTTGTCAATCCAAATGCCTAATTATATGTAAGTTGACACTGCAGCAGTCCTCATTGTCACATTGTAGAAAGGTATTGTTTGTGATCTGCAGTCAGCTTTATGCTGTAACTATCATGCAGCATGGATAAGACAGACACTATTCTGAGAAAATTAAATAGCCAACAAGTCAGGGTTGTCATTATCCCAGCAGCAATTAAAAAGTTGTTCCCAGTGTGATGGTGCATCACTTTTTTAGAGGTTGACCGTAGAAAAGGATGAGGAATTCAATCTCCAACAAGTATTTAAAAAGAACTGTAAAAAACAACAATAATGACACATCAGAGAGGAGAAGGGATAAGATAACACGTGAGCTGTTTTCACCAGGGAGATTTAATGTATTTGTTAGATTTCACAGCACTGATTCTCTAGAAGAAAAGATGAACCCCGGCTGTTCCGTTCCTGTGTTCTCAGAGGGCGGTTCATAGCTTCAGGGATAACACATATATCTTCTACAACACTGAACACTGGTGACAAAGCCACAGTGTTGTGTGTTTGACTGAGATTTAAGGAGAAAAATGGAAAATTATTACAGACGCAAGCTGTGTACCAGCATTCGTTTTTTGTTCCTGCGTAAATGTATATATATACAGTATATATATTTATTCTGAACATGTACTTGTATGTGTCATAGAAGACAACACATTACAGACAAAATGTGGAGCAAGAAGTTGACATTTAACTCAACCCAAGAACACCCTTGACTTTAGATATGTACAGTGTATATTATCTTCAAACATGGATTAGACCAGTGGTTCCCAAAGCGTTAAGTCCCTGTACCCCTTCAGACTTTTAACCTAAAGCCATGTACCTCCTACTCCTGCACACTTAAAACATAATGTTGTATACAATGTAGACCTACTGTGAAATTTGTCCCTAAATTTTACCTATCCTGTTGAGGAATAATATACAATACAATAAATAATAATCTAAAAGCACCCAAGATAACATCTTCTTCAGAATTATAACTTGTTTGCTTTATTTATTTAATTAGTCTACTGGTGTTTTTAGTGATTTTTGGATAAATGAAATCTACCAAACGTTTGTTGATTGAACATAGCAGAAATACAACATATTAATCACCCTGAAACTGTGAAATACAATTTATATTCTAGTTTCCAGTGTTCCAGTATCACCCTTTTTTCATTTTTATTCATGCAACCCCATGACAATTTGCATACCCCTGAGGGTACCCGTACCCCACATTGGGAACCTAGGGATTAGAGTCTGGATCAAAAAATCTATAATACACTGAGTTTTTTTCCATTTTTAAAATTTGTGCTGAAAACAAATTAATTTCAGTGTAAAGCACCATGGTTGATTGAATTTCATCATAACTATATTTTGTGATGAGTGCTATGAGATGACTTAATGTTTGCGCTAATTAAATATAGTTAAATTATGGAATTGTCATTCAACATTTTCAGTCAAAATATTTCAATTTGACGTATTTTGTTGTAAAAATGTAAGAGGGACTGGCCTTTATGGGTTGAAACAGATCTGTCACAATCAAATTTTGGAATTGGCTGAGAATGGTGGTTTGTGACGTTTTCGTGGCTTCCGACGTCACAAACCACCACTGTTAGCTCCGCCCCTCCTATAAAAAACTATCACCTGTGGACTCGGCTACTTGTGTCGAGTAAGTTGAGAATTTGGGAGATTTGGTCTGATGGAGGCAGGAAGAGCTGCGTTTATGTTGCGTTATTTTGATTTGTCTTGGTTTTGTGGAGAGATACAGTGTATCGCTTGTGATTTTGTTTGTCTATTGGGTGAAATAATAAAAAGTTGTTACAGCCCTCTCCAGGATATGAACCCAAAGGCTTGAGGGGCCGCAACATAAAAGACGCCACAACAGAAATAACAAAGTATTTATTATCAAAAAGTGAATAAAAGTAATAACATAATGAAACAAAAGGGACTGGAGATGCTGGCCAAACTAAATAAAAGTAGGGAGGACACTGGGCCAACCATATACAGAAATCTCCAGTCCAAACTAAAATAACTTTCAGAGTCATCGAGTGGGGAGCTGAAGAACTCTCCCCACATGTCTGAATTCATCAAAGAATATATCCTTCTTATTGTATTTAAGGCTCCAAATGGCTGTAAATGGGTTCAAGTGATTTGAAGCGTATGAGGGGCTTCCTAAAATCGTTCACCCCTATAATGGGTCCCTGATTCCAAAACAGTTTGAGACGCCCTGTACAACACCAGCATTTACAGGTTTCAAAATGGCACACAAACTGGAAACAGAAGGTTTTTTTCTATGACTCACAGACAGACTGGTGAGCATACAGTAACTAAAGCCAAGAACTTACTGCATTTAAACTGTTTGAGGGTTAAACACACATACACACACACACACACACACACTGAATAAAAAAAGTACAACCTGACGTTCTTTTTCTATCTATCTATCTCTTTCTATGTTTTTGTCCCTTATTTCCCTCCATATGTTGTCTTTCGCTCCTGTTTGAAGCTCCAGGCTCGGCTCCCTATAAATCAAACATGACGGTTTCTTACAAGGTGTTCACACTTTGACATGTTAAACTTTAAAAACAGTTGGGTTTTTCAGTCAGTGTTTTCTTACATCTGCAAAAATAGGTCGTAAAGTATAATTAGTGCTTTTATTTTCCACAAATGTTGCTGCTTTGCATATAGCTGGGAGGAAATGTAATATATGTTTTTCTGCATCAAACAAATGCTTGCTGTCTCATGCTTTACCAATATTGTAGATTGATTTTTCAGGAGGATTTTTCTGTTTTGACATCTTCGTCTCTTTTGCTTTGCTTGTTAGGCCCACTGGAAGGTTTATATTTGAATGATTAAGATAGAGATGGATGGAGAGATTGGTTTCATGTAAAACCACCCCCTCATGAATACGCGTGTGCGGGGGCAGCAGCATGTTTAGTTTGGTGAAATAAATCATATTCTAACATATCCATGACCTCCAGTCTCTGGATCTCAGAACCAAACTCTCCAGAGAAATAACTTCATTCATGTGAATCCAAGACACAGTATCATTGTGATTTCTTATTCTGCCCTTTGGGAATTTCCTAAGGCCTAAGTTCCTTTATAGGCTTTGGGAAAATAAAGCCCTGTGATTCTGTGCACCAACACTGAGGTTTAATATGATACCATAAAGCTTTTAGTGTCAGATTTATGTGGAATGTGCTGGGGTCGTATGACAGTTTGATTTTATTTTCTTACGTTGGATTTTTGCATCAGGTGTCTCAATCTTCAACATTTGTTTTGTTAAATATTTACTATTGGCATACAGGTATTGATATGCAGTTAAGCAGCTGAAAAATATACAACAATATGACTTTTTTGCCCATTGTTGAATAAATGCAATGAAGAATTAATAATCAGAAGTACTTTATTTATCCCAGGGGGAAATTACTTTTTTACAGAGGCTCGAGAATTTTACAACTGAAAAGAAGAAACACTAAATAAAGAAACAAAAGAAAAATGAAATAATAAGTAAAAGACTGTTAATTAAATAAGGATTAAATGAAGGATTAAAAAGCAAGCCCAGTCTCACAAAGTTTATGACACTGGATTTTTTTGTGTGTGGCAACACAATTTCTGAATGTTTTTGTGTTGCAGGGAACAATTTTTTTTGTGTTGCATGAAACAAATATTTACGCGCTATGCTGCGCAAATTTGGTGGCGGTGGTTAACATATCTGCCTCACTGCAAGTAAGTCCTGAATTCAAGCCCTAGTGTGGACACGAGTTCTTTCTGTGTGGAGTTTGTATGTTCTCCTCATCCTGGCGTGGGTTGTCTGGCTTAGAGCTTCAAGTTTTTGCCCGAGGAACCCAACGGGCCGGGCCGGGCCAGGTTTGGATGCTGTGCGGTAAAAAAATGGTCAGGTGATGTGTTTTGATTAGCACGAGAAAGAACCGTCTGTAGCGGCACATGAAGAAGCTTGTCATGTTTATAGTTGTAAGCAGAACGAGCGACTAATAAATAAAGTTGATATTGAAGCAACTCGCATCGGATCAACATTCACACGCATGGATGTGTCTGGTTCAAATGTGTTCGGGCTTAAAGAGAAATCGGCCTCATTCGTGTCGGACGGGTTTGGGTTGTTCTGTCGGGCTTGTGCCGGGTCAGGTCTTCTTTTTTCCGCGAGATTAAAGCTCTACACTGGTTTGCTCCCAAATATCAAAAACATTACTGTTACCCCCAACTTTCCCTGCTGCGTATCTGCTGCGTAACAGCAATGGAGCTGATACGTTTCCATTAAAGTCAACATGTCAATTTCCACCACATGCGTCACAGCTCCTTAATGACTCTGTCAGTCTGGCGCCCTCCACAACAGATATGCAGACCTCGTATTTCCATTCATGTTCCGACCCGCTTGCTCCTTTTCAGGGTGGTGGGGATCTGCTGGTGCCTATCTTCAGCTTTCTTTAGATGCTAGGTGGGGCTACACCCTGAACAGGGCGGCACTGGATCATATTTCACGCATAAATATTGACCTTATCCATGGTTGAATAACAATAATCTCCACAAAAGAGGAAGATTTACAAGGTAGGACCAAGTGTATTTCCTTCTGCTCCTTTCCAAGGACACAATGAACTGTTTGTATGGCTTTGTGGTTCTCTTTGTATTCACTACAACTCAATATATTGCGCGATTATGCCGCAACAGATACGCATCACAGACAGTGGTGGTGAGGATTGATCGACAGTGGGGCATGGATTAGTTACGCAGTGGAGGCATTATGGAGTAGTTACGCAGTGGAGGCATTATGGAGTAGTTACGCAGTGGAGGCATTATGGAGTAGTTACGCAGTGGAGGCATTATGGAGTAGTTACGCAGTGGAGGCATTATGGAGTAGTTACGCTGTGGAGGCATTATGGAGTAGTTACGCAGTGGAGGCATTATGGAGTAGTTACGCAGTGGAGGCATTATGGAGTAGTTACGCATCCGGTAGAAATCTGGTGCGAGGTTGATTGGAGTCTCTAGATCAGGGGTGTCAAACTCATTTTAGTTCAGGGGCCAAAAACGGAGCAGCCTGATCTCAAGTGGGCCACAGAAAATGAGTAATTTCAACATTATTGTGCCCTAGTTTACACTTCTACGTATACATAAAATACTAAAAATGTAGGAAACCGACAACATCCAAACAATAAGTGACAAATATCAGTAAATCAATAAAGTTGCACTTTTTTAAATTTCCTCAATTTTGTGGCCAATTTCTATTCAATTAAGGGAAATATTATGTAATAATTTGAGGAAAATTGAAGGATTTTGTAAGAGTTTGGTGGGTTTTTTTCAACAATTTAACCTTAAAAATGACTGCAATCATGTGATGTAAGCACTGGGGAAACTTTGAGCACCTGCAAATATTGTTGAGTTTCAGTTACACAATGGCCACGGATACATGATGTTTTTTTTAATTTTGGAATTATTTATTCTATTCTAATCACCGGTAAAAAGCCCAGTAAAAGTCTGAAAAACAATCACAAGGACTAAATAGTTGCTCCCTGGTAAAGATAGTAGCTTTAACAACTGGTACAATTATAAACTTGGTGATATTACAGCCTGTGAATGCAGTATGGCGATGCATTTACTCCACCTCTGGGTCCTAGTGCCAGCCGTCCGAAGAAGCCTGTTACGTTTATCGAGGGCCGTGTGAAAGTCTGCATGTTTATGCCTCCGTCAATCCACTCTTTTCATTATATCCATGTCTTTTAAGGTTCTTATTAAATAGTCTTGGCTGGAGTCCGGGCCGCCGCTATCTTGGATTACGTCGTCACCAGCGTGCAGTGTTTGGAATAACGGAGTTTAAAATAACGGCGTTATGTAACGGCTTTTGTTTTTCAGTAACGGGTTAATCTAACTAATAACTTTTTACGCCGTTACAACGCCGTTATCGTTACTGAACGTTAAATGCGGTGCGTTGCATGCATTGATTATGATTGGCTAAGGTGCCAGCACACGCGACACACACACACAGAGCAGATTGGATGAAGCAGCAGAGATGGTGAGCATGGAGCAATCTGATGAAAAGTTAATATTTTTAAGGTGACGATACAAACACTGCTTTAAATTAATTGTGGTCAAAGGCAAGAACGTGTACTGTATGTGAAGTGTTCATTATATCCAGGAGTGAAGACTTTGTCGACATTCGTTGTAAGCAGCTCAAATTTAATGAAGTACCTCACGACACACGCATCTAAAAAATGTGAATTCTTTTTTTTAAACAGTAAAGCAAATAGTTACTTTACTTGGTAATGAGTTACTTTTATTATAGAGTAATTCAGTTACTAACGCAGTTACTTTTTTGAACAAGTAGTGAGTAACTATAACTAATTACTTTTTAAAGTAACGTTCCCAACACTGCCAGCCTGTCATAGCCGCAAGTCGCGCAAGCCCAAAACAATACGAAATAGCTTAAAGCGGCTTTAACCAAGTTAAGTGTTTACAAGAAAGAGAAATTATCTCATTCAGAATTAAAAACGGAATAAACCAGCCACCTAATTCAGAATTAACTTTAATTTGGAATTAAATTAGCATTAGGAATTATGTGTTTACAAGGTCAAGTTAAAGAGGAATTAACTTTTATTCCACTTTAAAGAAGAATTAAAGTTCCCATGTAAACGTGGCCACTGATTCATGTTTTCTCTGTCATTTTTACATCCTCCTGCGGCCCAGATTGGATGCTCCAAAGGGCCGAATTTGTCCTCAGGTCATGAGTTTGACACATGTAAGCATTCCTTCTTTTTGAGGTTCTCTGTGAGATCCTGTTGTGCAAACTTAGGTTGAACTAAGTGTGAAGTGTAAGCTATAGTTACTGTTGCTTATTTTTCAACAAAAGAATGGCAAAAAAAAAGTGTGTGAATGCAGAAAGCAGACATCCCATCATAATTAATACAGTTTTTCCCCCCACTGTGCTCCATGCTGGGTTCTATGAATATGTGTGCACAGTGCATGTTCTACTGCAGAGTATGAAAACACCAACAACAAACAAAGCACTTATCAAAAATAATAATACAAGCTCGCTCTTGTTAACTTGACAAATCTTTGGAAACTTTCACCAAAATAAATGGAAAGAGTTGAAGGTTTAACGAGATCGATGAGCTCGTGTAGGAGTGGAAGAGCTGCTGGGTGGTTTGGAGATTAGCTGCGTTGCCTCCCAGGAAAGAGACTGGGGCTTTGAATGGGGAGTTTTGTGCTGAGTAATGGTGTTATCAGCAGAGAGTGGGTTTGCTGTATAGTTTCCTTTCTGAGTATTAAAACCCGAGGGTCCAGAAGATTATCTCCATCAGTTGTTTTGTTGCTCGTCAGGAAGTTCATTTCAGGTTTTATATATATCGACTTTATAATCAAAGGAGATTTTGTATCCGAGCTGCAGGAATGAGGCGACGCAGCTTAAGCATAGCCAAGAAAACCACTCATACCATCTGCTGTGTATTTGTGTTCACTCAGAGCAAAGACCAACCTGGAACTTGGCTTCCATTCTCAGCATGGGTTCAGTTGTTGAACTTTTAAGGTCCCAATTTTAAGA
Source organism: Gouania willdenowi (assembly GCF_900634775.1). Taxonomy (NCBI): domain Eukaryota; kingdom Metazoa; phylum Chordata; class Actinopteri; order Blenniiformes; family Gobiesocidae; genus Gouania; species Gouania willdenowi. The sequence continues at coordinate 40,597,254 of NC_041044.1, forward strand.
CTTTTTCATAAATTCAAATAGATTTTACCGTTATTTCTCTGGTGATCTAATCTAAACACGTCCAGAATGTGTAACTGTTGTATGTGTGCATTAGAGGAGGACAAAACTGCAAGGCGAGAGGAGGCAGGTGTTCAGTAACCTCAAATTCACTAAATCTCTTTCTTTGCATCCTCAATATTTCATAGTTATCCTTTTATTTCCCAGACATACTCCTTACACCTTCTCATCTTCATTTTTCTTCTCTCTAATGCAAACCTGCATCAAAGTCCAAGGATCCTCCTACTCTCTGTCTGGACTAATCTGAGAAAACTCTTTGTGTTCTACCATCACCAAATCCTTCACTATTAAAGTCTGTATTGTTTTGTTCTCGTATTTTTATTTTGTTTTAATAAAGATAGACAATTTTAGGATGTTCATCATATAATATGATAAAAGCCTCATTCAGTCATCACACATGGGTCATTCCATGTCATTTCAACAAATAGCTGACGTACTTCGGTCTTAAAAAAGTATTTACCAATTGTTTTGTAATTATTTAATAGGCACACTGGACATTTTTAGTTTGATTGGATGAAATTTTTTTCAGATATGGCTAATTTAGTGAGGGGGTATGTGCGTCTATCCATTTTCATCTTCCAGTATCTCAGGACTTACACCACGTATGAAACTGACATTTGGTATAGTAATACAGCTTTACATACTCTTTTAGAATATAGAAAAAGATCTGGTATACGCCAGCCCCTCAAAATTGGAAAAAGGTTTGTCAGGTTTTTGGTCTGGAAGCTTTGAGCTACTGTGTGTACATAGACTGTTCACATCACTAATGATTAGTCACATATACTGTATGCATTGGTTCTTGGGTGACAGTCTCATGGAAATCTGAAAAAAATACTTTTTTTTTTTTTTTTTTTTACTATTTTCCTACAATGTGGTGTAGTTCCTGAGATAATGGAAGCTAAAAATGGAAGAAAAATCAGGACGCACGAAAATCGACACATAACCTACTCACTAAATTTGCCATATCTAAACATGTATTCATCCAATCAAACAAAAATTTACAGTGTGCATATTGATTAATCACAGAACAATTGCTAAAAAAAAAAAGTCTAAGTGCATGGAATGTCCTGAAAATGTGTTGAAATGACATGGAGTGTCCCACATCACAGTGTATCAAGTCCTGAGGTTAACTTAATTCAACAATCCTACAAGACTCTATTCAACTGCAAATTATGAGAAATAATGTTGTTTTGATGTGTTTAAAATAATTTAATTCCTAATGCACCAGTTCAGCCTCTCAACCTGGACTGGTTTTCAAAAGAGTTTGAATCTCTAGAGACTTCTGTGTTAAATAAAGGTTATAAATAAGTAAATAAATGAATAATTATCTCCTTGTTTGCCTTTTACACCCTCATCTTTCTTCCTTCAATCTACAATGTCCCACTCTTTCCCTTTCTTCTCTCTACGTCTACGTGAAGCAATACCCCCAGGTACAAAATCTCTTGGTGAAGGTTTGCTTTGAAAATGATTGTGTCTTATTGAATCATTTGGAGGACAGACTCAAGGAGGAAGGAAGGAAAAGGTCAGTAGACTGAGAACATTTAATGAATATTGAATTCACACACAAACACATACGAGAAGGTAAATGTTAAACTACATCTTTATGGGGCCAAACCTTAACCATTATGACTAAATGCCTGTCTGCAGGCTGTAAGCAGGACTCTAAAACAGCTCAGCCACCACAATACAATCATGGACCATTGATCCGTGTACAACAGTGGACTCATGTTTCAAACCCCACAAACAAACATAGAAATATATAACATTTAAGAGTTTTAGATAGTTCTTAGTTTTCCCTTTGGAAGCCGCGTTCACTGATAGACGAAAGATGTTAAAATGTGACTAAGATCAGAGCTTTGTGGGGGGGCTCAATTTACCAAACTATATGGAATGACTCATAGTTCATAAACCGCTGAATGATGCTGTCAATCATTCCCATAATAATACCTGGAGTCTAACGATTTTCACTTTCTTATGCATTAAAAACACGAGCCACAGCTTATGATTGTGATTGCAGTTGATTTTATTATTTTATCCTACATTTCATTTCAAGCGTCCAAGGGATGAAGGCAGATTATTTTTTTTATTCTCAGATAAGGTCAAGGAGCTTTAAGCTAGGTAGCTAGTGGTTAATGAGGCTCAAAGCAATTTCATAGTACCTATAGCTAGAAACGGCTGTTATCAAAGCTGTTGGAGAGAGAACTTTTCATCAAATAAAGACAGAATGTAGGCCTAAAAAATCAATGAATCGTAGATAATTTGTTCAAAAAAACATGTGAAAGGTTGAAATTGCCGCTCAAAGGTTTGTTTTGATCGCCACTATAAACACTTGATTTATTGGCATTGTTGTAAAAGTGTCACGCATTGCATTGTGGGATGTAGAGTCTTGTAGACAGATGCATAGAAGTTTTCTTTTTTCCTCATCCAGGTTTGAAATACCTGGCATATGTTAATGTGTTGATATCCAGCTTCATAGCACAGCTTCCGTTTGGTTTTTGGCACCCTCAGGAGCAGATGATCAGCTGACCTGAGAGAGCAGGTAAAAAAAGCAAATAAAATTAATTTTAAAATGGATCCTGAATTGTACATGCAACCAGTGGAGGGAGGCTAATGAATGCCAGTGAATGCCCACCTGTGCTCCTGATCCCTGGTAGGAGTAATTTCAAAACTCCTATGATTCATCTAGAGCAGGGTTTTTCAAACTTGGGCTCAGGACTCCATGGGGTCGCTTGGAGTATAAATGGGGTTGCCTGAAATTTCTGAAAAATTTAAATACATTTTTTGATTTTTAATTTATTTATTTTTTTAATTGAAACATACAATCTTATACAAATGTATTATTATACTTTTACTCACTCTAGTTCAACTAAAAGGCAGTAAAAACATTTTTTTTTTTATTTGCGCTCAAACATGATATCAAAAATGAAAAAAAAAGATGTCATTGAGGTAGGGCTGGGCAATTTTGCCTAAAAAAAATATTTTTAAAGAAAAATTTGATTTTCGATTTTTTTTTTTTTTTTAATGCACTTAAAAATGACTGCCGACATCAGATAAATTGTCAAAAGTGCATCTTTATTGCTGTGATTGTCCTCAAGGGTTAAAATGTAAAGAACAATCCCAAAATCAAAAGTAAATGAGGCTCTGTCATTCAACTATTTCAAGCTTTAACTCAGGTTTAAGCAAAAGTGTAACAGCAACTTCACAGTAGCTTAAATTTTCTGATTAAGAAATCATATAACTACATATTTTATTACACATAACATTACAATTAAAAAAATAATAAACTCTTCCCTTAGCATCTCAGCATAGTGTGAATAAAAAAAATTAACATGCCTGTGGCACACATATAGCCTACTTAAAGGGTAAATAAATGTAATTGATTAAATCGATTTTTTTTTTTGCCCAGCCCTACTTTGGGGTCACCAGAAATTCTTGATATCAAAATGGGGTTTGTTGGTAAAAGGCCTGGTGGAGCAAGACTCTTAAGTTATTGTGATGTCTGCGACTGTTGTTCCCTGCAGTTGAACTAACACGAGTAATAAGATAATCAAAGCCTGTTTATTGCTTTCACTTGGTCCAAATGATTGTTTGTTCATGGTCAGTAATTGAATATATCCTTAATCTCATTAGAACTTTCCCCCCAAACAACCACAGTATAACGAGAATGGATGATCCAACACCTGCAAACTCACCTTTGCTTTTCTCATTTTCCCTTCCTCATTTTCTCTATTTTTCATCACCTCTGTAGTCATCGTCTTCAGGGTTTAGAACTCAAACTGCCCCTCTGCCAGATTTTTTTCCTCTCTTTCCGTAATGAAAGCCGAGGGGATGCAAAACAATGTTGTCTTAGAAACATTGTTTATGTAACCATCTTGTGTTCTGCTGCCTTTTCCCACAAGCCTATAATATCAATACTTTCCTCCACACGGGATAAACTTACTAAAATACTCTTTTTTTCTGCAAATATACTCAGCTTCTATACACATAAACCTGGAATACACACAGCATTGTCACATTGAATGTTCTAGAATAGTGGTTCTTAATCTTTTTGATCCCATGTACCCTCTTTGCATTTTTTAACATGCTTTTTCATATGTTTTTTGGAACAGGGGGCTTTCCTAAACCCCTAACTGTGTCTCAAACATTGATTCCCGAAGGCTTAATCTACAAATACAAAACAATGAGTGTCATTTAAAGTGGAATGTATTTATTTATTTAAACACAATGTAACTTTTATGTGATCACTTCATTGGCAAGTAAATACAGTCTCCTTTGTAAAATGTAAATAAATGTCTCCTATTATCAGAAGTGTGATAAAATAGCCTCTACAGCATAAAATAATTCTGTTTCAATAAATTACAAGACAATTTTGTATTTTATTGAGCAATAGCACTGTTAGTTTGTGGTCAATTTCTTAAAAAAACATAAAAAATAAAAAATAGCCTAAAAACAAACTCGCAACATTTCACTATTATTTTTTAAATGAATTGTTAAATACAAATGTACAAATGTTTAGCATTAACATAAGTTTTGTTATGTAAAATCCTACACTAATGTGTTGCTAAAACTGGATTAAAATAAAATAATAAAATCCACTAAATTGCAGCCATAATTTAATAAAAAAAAAAGAAATATTAAGTAGGGTAATAGAGAAAGTTCCGTGTTTGATAATCATATTGGCATAATGGGAAATATAGTGATTTATGTTTGATAATTAATAGAAATCAAAGTGTGTAGCTGTGATGTTCAGTCCATTTGAAAGCTACACAGGTTCTTTAAATCCCAGTCATTGCTGAGATGATATTGATCTTTTTGTCCTCATGGCAGACGGAACCGTTCATTAAGTGCAGCTCTGTCGGTGGCAGATCCTTCTGGTGGACGTTTGTGCTTGTTAAAGCCGATGTGTGATACGTGAAAAGACCATAAAGAAGAAGAAGAAGATCAAAAACAAGGAGAGTGGGGAATGTTTAATCGTAAAGGGTCGAGTGTTTTTAGTGATTATGTAAAAGGGCTGTTTGTTAGTTCTTACATGCAAATAGATATTTCAGAGGTTTAAAGCACAACGCTGTGTTTAAAGAATGCTAAACATGGTCTCAGTGCAGGGGTGGACTGGGACATTTTGTGTCCCTATCAGCCCACTGTATTATCAGCAACACCACGTAGAAGCTGTTATTAAGTCAGTGATGCTCAACATGTGGCTTTCTATGTCTTAATTTTATTTATTATTCCCCCAGAAAACCTTAAAATGGGGAAACTGTGACCCCTTTTTACCTATTTCCTTTGTCCCATTTTACAACTTCTATTGTGCCATTTTTGCCCCTTTTCAAAAAATTCTGACACTTTTTTCAAACTTTTGCCAATAAATAACACTTTTTTCCCTATTTTTTGTCCTTTTCTGCAAGGTTTTTCTTTCCTTTTTTTACTTTTATCCAATTACTGTCCTTTCTTTTTGACCAATAATTACCACTTGTTTCATTTTCCCCCAAACTTTTGCCTCTTTTTGATCCACATTTTTGCTCTTTCTCCCTATTGTTTGCCACTTTTGGTCTTTATTCACGTTTGCCACATTTTGCCCATTTAAGCTACCCTTTGCCTTTACATACCACCTTGTTCCTGTTTTTTGCCCATTTTTTGGCCACTCTTGACTGCTTTTGGCCCATTTTAGTCACTTTTCACTCTTTTCTTGCCACGTTTGGACCATTTTTAGCCACCTGTTACCATGTCTGCCTTCACTCGCTCGTCAAAAAAAACAAAAAAACATAGCGAACCGGACCGGTCCGCTACAGGTTGACGGCCCACTGGGACGATGCCCGGTATGCCAGATGTCCAGTCCACCCCTGTCTCAGTGCAAAACTGTATTTACAGTGAACCCTATTAATTTACAGGTGATTTATTTTACTGCTGCCCATGAGCGATTTTGAACTCCTGCTGGTTTTACACAATGGTCTCCAGCAAGAATTGTATTATTATGTTTAACAGATCATTTTTATTTATTTTTTTAATTTCAGCTATGACGTGAATAGAGGTTGATTTGAATGAAAAACTGTCAGCTAATTTACAACCTCCCTTATCTCATTTGTTCAGTTTTCTTCACTGAATGGATATAATCTGCTCTTTTTGTTACTCCACCTCAGGTGTTTTCTTTTCCTCTGTGGTTCATTTTAGTTTAGACACAATCAGTACAATTGACTTATAGTTTCCAAAGTCATAATGCAATTTATTTAAGGCAGCCCATGTGTACTTATAAATGTGGTGAGACTGAATCAAAATTGCAGTTATTAGTAGCTGTATTATTCTGGAGGAGGCATGTAACTTTTTTTGGTCTGGTTCTCAGGGGGAGGGATGCATGGATAATGACATTTTGAAACAGAGTTTCTGTGAATTTTAACTGTAAGCTCTATCAATAGATGATATTAGTCAGGTAACTTTCTTTAAAAGTTATCCGACTAACATTATCATATCTTTCGGACAGGTGAGTTGAAGTGCACAGTTTGTCTTCTTTTCTTTTTAAAGGATAATATTAGAGTAGAATTGGACAATTCTTCTTGACAGCCACAGGCTTGCCTGTTTTGACTGTTTCCATGTTAGTATTTTTACAAGCAGCCGACAACACATGAACTAATACTGAAAGGACGATACATTGAGTTCTTGATCAAATTGATCGATAGCCAACAATGGGCTCACGATATGATGCAATATGTTTTTGGAGAGGAAGGAAGACCAAAAAAAAAAACAAAATCGGAACAAAAAAAAAGCATGTTTTATTTGGTTTTAACTTTGGACATACTTACATGCCTACCCTGGGTAGGACATTTTACCTCAAAAGAATATAATAAATATGATTTAAAGAATTAAAATTAAAATTTCCCCAATGATGAGTGATAGGGATTTTTACATTTTTCAATCTGATCCAGAAATTGTATATTGCTCTGGATCTCCTCCAAAATTTAATGGAATATTTCATGTGCATGAGCCCGAAGGTCTATCTTTCATTAGAAATTTGTCAAAATCCGTGAAGTACTTTTTAATGTAATCCTGCAAAACAGACAAACAAACAAAAAGAAACGTCATTGAAAATATTAGCCCCTTGGCGTAGGTAACCAGCATTAACCTCTTACTGTATGTGCCAGACCTGAGCAATATACATTGAGAGTTAAGATATATCAGGATCTCTATTTTGGTGGTATAGAAAATTACAAAATCCCCTATATTGATATATTTTTATTTTATAGCTTATTATTATTTTAAATAGTCAATTTAGGAGTTGCTGCTTTCACTGCTTCTCAGAACAGCATGAAAAGCAGTTCGATGGATTACCGAGATAGAAGGTCTGGGTTTCCAAACCTAGACCTTCTCCTAAACAAGCCACACTACAGAACGCACTCACACGTGCTGTCCCTTATAGGAAAAAAGACAAAAGTGGCACATATTGTGCAACTGTTCATTAATAAATATGACTGTGTGGTGTTTTGCATCAACACATTTAATCCAGAATTGTCTTTCTGATAAGGCTTTATTGAGTTTGGGGCATCCAAACAAATCTGACGTTGCACACCCTTGCAACAAGCAGCAGCCATGTTGAAACTCTCAGGTCAGTCTGACCCTGATCTGCAGATATATTTGAGGAACACAATATTCTTGAAGTTCACTGCCATAAATCCCCATATTTTGTATTTTCTCAAGCAGCCGACATCACACAAACTAATTAAATCCAAACTCAGTCAGCATCTCGCCTGTTTTTTTGCGTGGAGGGTTTCTATTTGCCTGCTGGTGTGGTAGTCCTGTTGCTCGGTGACCGTACAGAGTAGAACTCCATATTTGTAGTTTTTAAAGGTCAACTTTACGCCCATTTATACTAGAAGCTAAACTACAGCTCCCACAATGCCTTTGTCTAGGAAGTTACCGCCCGCATTTGACGCACGTGACCCGTGTTACTACAGAGCAACAACAGACTGGGACTTAAACGTAGCTAGTCATTTGTTTGCGGATTATTTTCTATTTTTGGTCGTTTGTCTTTATTCCTAAAATGAAGCTGCAGTTTTTAGTGGCGGTTATGTGTCTTGGTGTAGGTGTAAAGGCTGGAAAATACTCCAGGGATGTGAATGAGGCCAAACAGAGCGGCAATGATGGGCAGACGGTGGATTTCAGGATAGCTAAACTAAACCAGGTGTGGGAGAAAGCACAGCGGGTACGTAAAAGGTCACACATGTCACCAAACTGCTTAACATAATTTAAATACAAAAATGTTCTGCATTACTTGTATTTTCACTGCTGCGGAAAAAGGTGTCGTTTAATGACAATGAAAATAAGAATTACACGTTCCTTCGTCCACCTTCTGAAACAAGTCTGCTACAATGTTTCCCATATATCTGTCCTGTTTTTATTTCCAGACTACTTTTCCATGCATTTTATAGTTACTTGTATTGTAAATTCTTTACAAATTAAGGTTTTAAAGTATATGAACTTGAAATCTGTTTAAATGCATGCCTGTATTTGGTAGAATAGCAAAGACTCCCATAAATAAAGTTGAAGATTTTGTTGCATCATTTTTTTTTTTGTTAAAGTTCAAGAGCCACATAAACCCTAGTGAGTCAGAGCATAAAATAGTCATTTTCCTAAAAGGTAGGAAGGGAAAAAATGTTCACACAATGCAATACAATTTTGTAATTTCGACTTTATAATCTTGAAATTATATTTCAACTTTATTTTTCTAAATGTCTACTTTAACCTTGACATTTCAACTTTATTCTTAATTTGCCTGAAATAATTTTCACCATCAAAATTGACCCTAATGCTCTCTTGTAGGCCTTGTTTCAACACTGACCTGTGTAAACTATTGTACATTAAATACTTAGATTTTCCATAAGTTAACTTAATTTACAGATGCTTTAATCTGCAATGTATGGTAATTTGCCATTACTTTTCTACGTAAGTGTAATGTGTCAGGATGGCTGAGTGGTTTAAGGTGCCTGACTCAAGGATTCTTCCTTCTGCTGCCATGGGTTCGAATCCCATGAACATAGTTTTTTTTTTTTCTTTTTTTTTTTTTTCATTTTAACATATTTAACATGGCAAATTTCACTTTTAAAAAAACATATACGAAAGAGAAAAAAAAAGAAAAAAACATTAGGGTATTTTCTGGGTTAGGGATAGGGTTGTGGCTAAAATAAAAGGGTTTGCAGGTTAGCTAAAATTAAATATGAGCTAAATAAAAACAGATGGAACTTTAAGTCACGTGGTGCACCTATCACGTGACCTGAACTGGCCAGTGAGGGGCGCTGCGTATGGATAGACTGTCGGTGTCGTGAAGAATAAACCTACCGTGAAAGTTTCCTACGGTAGACAGTGGGCATGCACACCTGGTGAACTGTGCATGCGCGTCCGTCATTTAGAAAAACAGTTATAATCTTTCCTTTTAGGGTAGAATTAGGGTTTATCATAGTAGAAAAAATTAAGCTCGCAAAATATTGCATGTATACGTGTAAATATTTACTACGCTATTAGTGCACATGTGCCTGTAGGAGGCTTTCACACGTAGGATTATTTTTCACGACACACCGGTCATGACATGTATTACTTACTGATAGCCACTGCCAAACATAAACCTTCACTAATGCTACTGTTGGTGCAAACCTCCTCACATTGTTTGTTCCTCTGTGTCCAACAGATGCAGATGTCTCCAGTGCGACACGCCGAGCTTCACAGTGACCTGAAGATTCAGGAGAAAGATGAGCTGCTCTGGAAAAAGCTGAAGGTTGAAGGACTGGATGAGAACGGAGAGAAAGAGGCCCAGCTCAGACGCAACTTCAATGGTGAGATGTTTGTCTGATATTAGCTTTGGATTGATTGGGTTTTTTTTTTGTTTCTTTTAAATGAATCAAAATAAAATATCATTAACCTGTTAATTAAAAAAATCTGTTGTTTCTTAAAAAAAAGATTAACTAGAAAAATCAACACGTTTTCATGTTATTATTCAGCGACACCCAAATGTACGGAAGCATATTGCATTTTTTTTTTTTTTTGGTTTGTATTTTGGGCTGTTTCCCAAGTTTTTTTCTGTTTTTCGTGCTAATCGTTTTCCCCAGTTTTTCTGACTTTTTTTTTTTTTTTTTGGCCTACAAAACAAAAACATTGAAAAGTACAGAAATACAAGAAACATCTTTCAATATTGTGTGTGATAATGTAACACTTCTAATTGTTCTTATCATATGACAAAAAAACATTATTTGTATGATGACATTACATTGCAGTGTTTCTGCTTTGTGTAACTCTGCCAGACTGATGCATATTTACTGTGAGTTCAAATGTGTTTCTGTGCTCTAATGGATATATGTATCTGTGCCTGGGCAAGTTAAAGTCTGATAAATCTAGAATGGATAGAGATGAGCATTTATAGCTTGAGTACACAAAGCTTAATCATTGTGGATTTTTAAAAATCCAGACAAAATAGTATTTTCCTTGACATTACTTATTGCTAATTACAGTGTGTCATATTGTCCATTCTAATTCTTTACTTTCACCGAAAAAAAAAAAGAATCATTAAAGAAAATGTTTGAACTGAAGACTCATAGTATATGATCATTTGAATCATATATTAAAGCCATATAGACCCATTGCATGTGACGTATGCATACTAAATTAGGTGCATGCGCACGTATGCTCGGTGCAAAACAACCGGAGTACTGCATTGTGCTACCGTCGGCATGCGATTGAAACACTTTTGTTTTCTTCTAAAAACAACACAATGCCATCGTGTTGCATGTTGATTGCACAAATAGGAGTATCAACAATCCAGGTTGTGTGCTATCAAACGCAGGCTAGACAGCTGACATATCTGACACACAAACATTCTGGATGAAGTAAAAATCAGCTGGTTTATGATAGAAATAAACAGCATAAAGTGATATGCAGACGTGGGACAGTGAGGAGGAGACTTAATGTAGAGATGGAAACTCATCCGTTGAAACTGATCAGAATATGCAGAAATACACAGAAACCTTTGTTAACAGGAATACAGCAGCACGCCTACCTGCCCGTTCATAACAAGTAGTTATAAACATCTAGAGACATGTATGCGTTTAGCTTTTCTCTTGTATAAATACTGGGTTTTTCTATCAGATACTGTATGTATAAATGTCTGGCCATTGAACATCGGGCCAGAAACGCACATCAGATGACCACTCGTGTTTGGGAATGCTGCTTGGGTCCCGCAATCGTTCACCTGTACTTAAAGTGAGTTTCCTTAAATAAACGGCCATGTCCTCAAGTGACAAGCTTTCTACATACTAGAAACTATTTTATAGCCTTAACAGCGGTTCATTCATTGCCATTTTTCAAGCGTCACATATGTAAACAACATGGTTTCTGCACCGGGTACATGTCTCATGTTTGTCCACATTGAAATGGGTCTATGTGATCCATCCTCTTGGCTATAGGGAATCCTTTAGGACTTGATCACACCATGTTTATGAGGGTTTTAATGTGGCCAGTGGTACAAGGACACATTGGTGTGGAAGTGTAACTTGAGTTAATTAGTGACACTGATGGGTTGTAACAACGCTGAGCTGGTGCTGAATCAGCTGCTGCTGAAGCACATTGTTGGGTCGAGCTTCACTGAAGGGACGTCCACTCATGTGCATTCATTGTAAGGTCACTATGATGGTATTAATTACAAAACTTTAGTTTTCCCCGCCAGTCCTTTAATTTAGTTTCAGCTCCTGGCACACAACAATAATCAAGAGCATTAATTTATCACTAATCAGATTAAGTGTGTGGTGTAGTAAATTAGCATTTTCTTATAGCTAACACTAAGATATCTGCAGTGCTTTTTTGATTATAAGCAAACTTCAATTTAATTGCTTTGTTGATGCAGGTTACATAATGATTTTAAATTAGTGCACACAAGACGAGCTTTTTATTTCCAAACTTTGTCTGTGTCTGATAAACTAAGCAGCCTTGTCCATCAGAACAGTCGTCTCTTTTCTTCCCTGCTATGTTTCTGGAATACCCACTGTCTGTGGATATTCCAGAAAGTGGGTTATGTTTAAAGTATATTTGGGCTCAAATGAGGGAAACTCTGAGTTCTCATTCCTGAAGGTGAGGTATGTTCTTCTCTGAGTATGTCACCATGGTAACATTCTCTATGAACTGAACCTGCTCGCTGGCAGGTTTTGTCTAAGAAACCCTGGGTTTCTACCTGGCTCCACCCACCTGAACACCACTTCTCAAGGAGCACTTTAATTAAAGTTCACACTCTTTTCTGACACACATTAGTAACATCACATGCCACAGACATGGCTCACATCATTACAGATGTTGTGCCGCTTTACTTTTTTTTTGCAAACGGTAGTTTTCTTTACAACATTGTGTATGCAGAGTTTTAGGGAAAGACACTGTAATCGATCTGCATTAAAACACCTACTGACGTCTGAAGTAAAGTTCCCTGGATACAAACCTGTGGCAAATTTAAAGGGGGAAATGTCACTTTAAATAAATACACATTTGAGTGTCGACATTAGCTTTACACTGTTTCATACTGTAATACAGGTGGATGGATAGTCACCAAAATTTGAAAGTTGCCATGGCGCATCGGATAAGGAAGCGCTCTTGGGACCTCGGGGGTTCGAATCCAAGCCTACATTACATTAAAAATCATTACAAATGATGCAACATCAAGCGGCCGTCGCTGTCTTTATAGCCACTAGTGGGAGGGCTGTAAACTTCCCCAACTTACTGGGGCCAAATTTTTAGTGAACTCACCATTTAGAAACTCCGTAAATTGATCATTTAAACCATAAGTACAAGTTAAGCTGTTTATGAAAACTGCTGTAAACGTACGGCTGTAGAAGAAGTGATCAGCCCCCTCTATGCAGCAGCCCTCCCAGCAATGCTGCCCCGGCTCCACAGACACCTTTTGTTCACATTATTCCCCGGTCGTCCCGTCACTTGCGCGATGAAGTGATTAAAAAGCGTGACTAATCACTGGCGATTTAAGCGACTAGTCGCTGAAGTGGCGTTCTGTGTGAACGCACCTTTAGAACATTGTCATATTCAACACCTGCATATTTCACCTGATATGCAGGGTGAAATAAATCACCTTTTTTCTGGTTGGTTGCCATGGTAGTTTGTGTGATCTTTGCTCAATTGATGATGGATTTTTATTGCGCTCGTGCACTTCAGCAACCCCAGGTTTACATGGTCAGGGTTGAGTGACCCACTTCATACCAGCTGTAATGAAATCAGATACCTAGAGTTTTCCATTGCGGAGTATGTTGACCCAGAGTTTATGGATAGACTCAGAGTTTGTTGAACCTCCTTTCTGGAATACACCCCTGCTCTGGAATGAAAGAAATACCTAAATAAAATTCCACGAGTGCATTTTGCTTAACGCTTAGCTCTCACTGAGTGCACCATAGGTACACACACTAAACTACATACATGCATTTGTCTTTGTGTTTCTATTAATCATTTGAGTAAAATGTTTTTTTTTTTATATATACTAACTTTACCTCTTTAGCAAGTACTTAGAAATAAAAAGGAATAATCGAGACCTCCAATGTGCAAAAGCCTCATAGTAAGAATGGAGGCCTTGCAGTGGGATATAAAGTCACATTATTTATGACTATTTATAATGATTATTGGTTTCTTTGAGAGCTTAAAGTCGCTTGCCTGTTAGTATGGAGTTAAAATCATACCAAAACCTCACAAAGCATGTTTTACTCACACCTAATGATTCACAATCAAACTCAGTGTGGTTGATAATACAAAGCATCACTCATAAACTAATGCATTTTGTTTTGCAAATAAGAAACGTACCTATCGAACAAATGCTGCATGCTTCAGGAACAAACACGGCACGGTTTACACATACACAGAAACATGTCTTCATTTACAATAAAATATCCTTCAAGTGCAAAAAAAAAGTCTTCAAGTATAAAAAAAACCAATACAACAACAAAAAACTGTCACGTGACGTGGCACTAATTTTCTGCCTTGCAAATTCACACAGTAAACTTTCTTTGAAATGTTTTGCAGTGAAAGGTTTTTTTATTTACTATAATTAAATGTTATTTGTATGTATAAAATATGTATTTGTTTGATAGGTACATTTCTTCTTTGCAAAACAAATGCATTAGTTTGTGAATTATGTTTTGGATCTGCATTCTGCAAACAGCACTGCTTGTGAATCGTTGGGTTTGAGTAAAATATATTTTTATTGTGTTTTTGGCATAATTTTACCTCTGTAAATTTAGGTCCCAGCTATATTTTCTCCCCAGGTACACACAATGATTTTTTGCATAACTGCTCCATTAACTGTAGTGATTGTGTTACGCAGTGATCCTGGCCAAGTATGGAATGGATGGGAAAAGAGACGCTCGTTCACTGGAGAGCAACTCACTGAAAGACCATGAAGCCAAAGAAGGAGATGTGTTTGAAGACCCCAGACTGGACAAACTGTGGAATAAGGTGGGTGTTGGGGGGGGGGGTGTCGAGTGGAGGACTTGTCACATGGGCGTTCTGATAAAACTTTTTGAATTTTGTGAATTTTGATACATTACCAACATTCCTGTCTTGAGTAAGAGTCGATACCGATATTGATCTGATCTGATATTAGCACGAATCATGCATACTTTTATTACTTATTTTGTAGTTTGAAATGTTAGAAAAAAATTCCCAAGAGAATCAGAATAGTTGACCATTAATTAAAATAAATAAAAACTTAAATTGAAAAATAAACTCAATAAAAAACAAAAAAAGGACCAATGTTAATATTAGATCATGACTTCCTTAGCTGCGAATGCATAAACTCATTCAAAGCAGCTTAAGAAAATATCTTGCTAACCATCATAGTCATTCTACTTCCTTGACCTTGAAGGATACATTCAATACTCAATACTACCTTTTCTCCTGCCAGGCCCAGGGCTCAGGAAAGTTCACCAATGAGGAGTTACACAATTTGAAGAAAGAGTTCCAGCACCACAAGGACAAAATCCACGAGTACAACATTCTGATGGACACGGTCAGCAGGACTGAAGGTGAGACACTCACTTTGTTCTGCTGCCTAAACAAGTCACTTCTGGCTGGTGATGTACCAAAATTCCGGCCAACAAATTTTTGGGCCGAAAATCGAAAATGCACCAAAACATTTTATTAAACAATTTTCTAGACGCGAGCGAACACCACGGTCAGCGCACGCTTGTCTGGAAACTGACCAAGTTGTCCGCAGACTCACGGAGCAGTTGTATTTCAACACATCTGAGCACTAAAGCGTTTTTTGAGTGTTTTATGTTTCTGTGTCACATCGACACTGCAGTTATGTGTAGTAGTGTCGGACCCTACACAGCGACGCGTTGTTGCGCATCAGAAACCTGGTTTCAGTCTGCAGATCCTCTACAGCAGGGGTGTCAAGCTTATTTTAGTTCAGGGGCCAAATATGGAGCAATTTAGCTTACGTGGGCCACAGAATTTAGGCAGGAAAATCAGGAATTTGAACATTGTTGTGCTCTAGTTTGAACTTCTACGTATGAATGAATTATTCAGATTCAGAAAACTTTATTTATCCCTGAGGGGCAATTCAGTTTCAGATACATCTCGACCAAGAAACATGAAAGACAATAACATCTCACATGGGGGACAGGTACGGGAGTACTGGGGAGCAGCCACAGCAGAGCAGTGCTTCGTTTCTTACATGAGAAATATGAAACAATGGGTCGGAAGAAGAGGTTAAAAAAAAAGGCAAAAACAAAACTAGGCCCTTGTAGAGAGGGGCGGAGTTTGGGATCGTGAAAAAACTCTTCAGCAAACATTGTGACAAAAACCAAGAAACACAACATTCAATTCAATACACGTTGGCACAGGGTCTTAGGATCGGTAGTTTGCAGGTCGGCCACAGGATAGCGCTGCCCTTACGGCTCGCCACCTGCTTCATCTGCAGGGAGGGAGGAGGTGATGGGGCCAGACAAGACGGTGAAGAAACCAGTTGTGTATGTAAAAATGGGAATTAAGTGTTTAGTGTTGTTTGAGATAAGCCTGTTTACTGAGACTGCTATAGTCTCTCATAGTTCTCCAGCCGATGATGTGGGACGACTTTGCTGTAGAGATGACCTCGAGAATTTGTTAGCCAAGCTAGATTGCAGATGTTCATGAAAAGTAAAGGAAAGGTCAGAGCGTCGAATCAACATCCATTTATGGAGAGTGTGGAGAAGAAAAAAAAACAGACCTTGACAGGCTGTTGTCAGAGGGAGCCGAATGACATAAGACGAGATGTTTTCAGACGGGCTAGCCACAACATGAATGCCAGCCCTATTGTACCTGACCATTCAATCAATAATCCAATAATGTGGCCATTTCCTTGAGACAAACTCTTATAGTTCACCACGGTGGAATCCATCAGAGAGTTCTGAGAGCTCTGCCCCTTCCATCGATGACAAGTGGCTTCCAATATTGCTGCCAACGTAATCCAAATTTTGCGATAAATCAGGAAAATACCAGATCTAATCAGCATATAATTCTAATCTGGTGGACGTCTTCCACGTCCTCAGGACTTACGGACTTTCCCAATACCGTACTCCTAATTGAGAAATTTGACCAAAGGCGTAGAAAGACCAGCTGATGAATTCCATTATCTAGATTTAGGATCAGGATGCAGATAGAGGCTCCTGTTACATTAAAACAAGACAAAGAGAGCAAGCAGGGGAAAAAAAGGAGGGAGCGAGGAGAAAAAGCGTCCTTCTCCTCTGAGTGCAAACAGGATAAAAGATTGATATTATGAAATGTGTACAGCACTGATAATATCAAGATTTCAGTCCCTGCAGGATCTTCACTTTAAATGTATTTGATTTTTGTGACCCATTTTTATGTAATTTGGTAGGGATGTCCCGATACAAGTTTTTCACTTCTGTATCAATACAGAATACTGTATGATACCGATATTGCAGCCTTGCGTATCGGCCGATACCAATATTGATCCGATACGATTTCAACACGAATCGTAATTACTTTAATTACTTATTTTGTAGTGTAGAATGTTAGAAAAGGCTTGATCAAGTGATGTTACTCAAACAGAAAACAATAGTCAGCAACAGTAGGTTACTTTGTTGGAGTATGAACCACAGTCACCTATGGATAGAAGTGCTGGAGCGGAAAATGTTATCAGGGCGCTTATATCAGTGATATTAGATGCAGTCCGATAAAATCCGATATTCGTTTTCTGGCTGATATCGAACTGATATTCGATATCAATATTGGATCGGGACACCACTATAATTTGGGGATAATTTGTGGAATAATTTGAAAAGAATTGGAAGATTGAGAGTTCTTTTAATAATTTAAGATTAAAAATAACTGCCATCATGGGATATAAGCCTGGGGAAAATGTGAGTCCTGCTAATATTGTGGAGCTTCATTGCATTTGTGTAATAATTTAGAGATATCAACTACTGGATTAGTTTCTCAGACTTTTTTGCTTGCGGCTGTGGGCCGAATTGGATGCTCTAAAGGGCCAGATTTGGCCCCCGGGCCTTGAGTTTGACACATGCGATACACTTTATCACAACTCTGCTTGGTCCGCGTCATAAAGATCAATACTTGATAGGATTAAAGCAGCTCACACAAGAAATGATGCACGCCACAATCATAGCACACACAGACGCACACGCTCTGTGTGTTATGAAGAACATGCTTAGATAATAAATAAAGCAGAGAAGCTCTTCCAGCAGCTCAGTCAGTTATAGGCCTGTAAAATATTATTTAATGTATGACTGAGGTCAAGTTAAACATTATATTTTTAAAAATGTATATTGTGCATTGTTGGAATGTCCATCCATCCATCCATTTTCTTCTGCTCTTATCTGGGGCCGACATAGTCCCTCCAGCGTGTCCTGGGCCTTCCACGAGGCCTCTTCCCAATAGGAAATGCCTGAAACACCTCCCGAGGGAGGTGACCATGAGGCATCCGAAACAGATGCCTGAGCCACCTCAGCTGGCTCCTTTCGACGTGAAGGAGCAGCGACTCTACTCCGAGCTCCTCCCGAGTGACTGAGCTTCTTACCCTATCTCAGAGGGTGCGCCCAGCCACCCTGCGAAGGAAACTCATTTCCGCGATCTTGTCCTTTTGGTCATTACCCAAATCTCATGACCATAGGTGAGGGTAGGAACGTAGATCGATTGGTAAATCGAGAGCTTTGCCCCCCGACTCAGCTCCCTCTTCACCACAACAGTCCAATACAGTGACCGCATCACTGCTGACGCAGCACCGATCCGTCTATCAACCTCACGCTCCATCCGACCCTCACTCGTGAACAAGACCCCGAGATACTTGAACTCCTCTACTGGAGGCAAGGACTCTCCACCGACCCAGAGAGGAGAAGCCACCTTTTTCCGGTGGAGAACCATGGCCTCAGATTTGGAGGTGCTGATCCTCATCCCGGCCGCTTCACACTCGGCTACAAACCGCCCCTGTGCACGCTGAAGGTCCTGATTTGAGGAACCCAACAGAACAACATCATCTGCAAACAGCAGAGATGAAATCCTGAGGTTCCCAAATCGGACCCCCTCCGGTCCCTGGCTGCACCTAGAAATTATATCCATAAAAGTAATGAACAGAACCGGTGACAAAGGGCAGCCCTGGCAGAGACAACATGCACTGGGAACAGGTCTGACCTACTGCCGGCTATGCGAACCAGGCTCCTGCTGCGGTCATACAGGGAACGGACAGCCCTTTGCAAAGGGCCCCGGACCCCATACTCCCGGAGCACCCCCCACAGGGCACCACAAGGGACACAGTCGAACGCCTTCTTCAGATCCACAAAGCACATGTGGACTGGTTGGGCGAACTCCCACGAACACTTGAGCACCCGATGAAGGGTATAGAGCTGGTCCAGTGTGCCACGACCGGGACGAAAACCGCATTGTTCCTCCTGAATCCGTGTCAACCAAGACAGTCCTACAACATCTAGAGACTTGAGGTACTCAGGACGAATCTCATCCACCCCTGGAGCTCTGCCCCAAGGAGCTTTCCTACCACCTCGGTGACTTCAGCCCGGGTGATGGGCGAGTCCGCCTCTGAGTCCCCAGCCTCTGCTTCCTTATCGGAAAACGTGGCAGTGCTCCTTCCACCACCCGACAACATCCCCAGTTGAGGTCAGCAGCTCCCTCCCTGCACTGTAAACAGTGTTGGTGAAGCACTGCTTTCCCCTCCTGAGGCGCTGAACGGTTTGCCAGAATATCTTCGAGGCCGATCGATAGTTCTCATCGGTGGCTTCTCCGAACTCCTCCGAGACCCAAGTTTTTGCCTCTACGACCGTGCGGGCTGCAGCACGCTTGGCCTGCCGGTACTTCTCGGCTACCTCCGGAGTCCTACCAGCCAAACAGGCCAGGTAGGTCTCCTACTTCAGTTTGACGGCATCCCTTACTTCCGGGCGCCACCATCGGGTTCGGGGATTGCCGCTGCGACACGCACCAGAGACTTTACGGCCACAGCTGCGAACGGCCGCATCGACGATAGAGGAGGAGAACATGGTCCACTCGGACTCCATGTCTCCCACCTCCCTTGGGATCTGGGAGAAGCTCATCCGGAGGTGAGAGTTAAAGACCCCACTGACAGAGTGATCCGCCAGACGTTCCCAATAGACCCTCACCACACTTTTGGGCCTGCCAGGTCTGACCGGCTTCCTCCCCTGCCAGTGGATCCAGCTCACCACCAGGTGGTGATCGGTTGACAGCTCAGCCCCTCTCTTCACCCGAGTGTCCGAGACACGCGGCCAGAGATCAGATGATACAACTACAAAGTCGATAATCGACCTCCGGCCTAGAGTGTCCTGGTGCCACGTGTACTTACGGACACCCTTGTCCTCGAACATGGTGTTCGTTATGGACACGTGGGCGTTGAAGTCCCCCAGTAGAACAATGGAGTCCCCAGTCAGGGCACCGTCTAGTACCCTTCCCAGGGACTCTAAGAAGGCCGGGTACTCTGCGCCAATGTTGGGCCCGTAGGCCGAGACAACGGTGAGAGACCTATCCCCAACTCGAAGGCGTAGGGACGTGACCCTCTCGTTCACTGGGGTAAAATCCAACACGTGGTGGCTGAGCTGGGGGGCAATAAGCAAGCCCACCCCAGCCCACCGCCTCTCCCCGCGGGCAACGCCAGAGAAGTGGAGCGTCCAGCCTCTCTCCAGGAGTTGGGATCCAGAGCCCAAGCTGTGCGTGGAGGTGAGCCCGACTATATCTAGCCGGTACCTCTCAACCTCCCGCACAAGCTCAGGCTCCTTCCCCCCCCAGCGAGGTGACGTTCCATGTCTCAACAGCCAGAAGCTGTGGACGCGGACCAGGCCGCCGAGGCACCCCCCTCGACCGCCACCCAGTCCTCTCTGCACCCGACCCCTACGGATCCCTCTCCGGGTGGTGGGTCCACAGGAGGGGGGGCCCACGTCGTCCTTTCGGGCTAGGCCCGGCCGGGCCCCGTGGGCAAAGGCCCGACCACCAGGCGCTCGCATTCGAGCCCCAGCCTCAGGCCTGGCTCCTCGGTGGGGCCCCGGCTGCGCCATACCGGGCGACGTCACAGTCCTTGTTTTTATACTGTCCATAGAGGGTCTTCTGAACTGTGCTTAGTCTGACC
Source organism: Gouania willdenowi (assembly GCF_900634775.1). Lineage (NCBI taxonomy): Eukaryota > Metazoa > Chordata > Actinopteri > Blenniiformes > Gobiesocidae > Gouania > Gouania willdenowi. The sequence goes on from NC_041044.1 coordinate 40,617,925, forward strand.
CATCACCAAGGACCTGTTTGACATGGGAGACCCTACCAGGGGCATAATGCCCCAGACAACATAGCTTTTTGGATCATTCGGGGACTCAAACAACCCCACCACGTTAAGGTGGCAGTTCACGGCGTTGTGTTGGAATGTCATTGCTAAAAAAATATTTTCATATTTTGAGATTATTTTTTTTTTTAAGCATTGATATTGAGTTGTACATGAGCAACATTTTCATTTTAGTGTGGTTAGTACACACTCATGCTAATGCTAATAATTTATTTCGGTGTTTTTAAAGGGTACCAACAATTTAGTCTGGTCCATTTTTTTTTTTTTTTTTGAGGTAAAATTATGTAAATTTCGACCTCTTTCTTTTTTGTTGTTTATTCAATGCACATAAAGGGAAAAAAAAAAACATGTGAATACCAAAAATATTTGTAATTGCAACTATTTTTAGGAGAACTGTGTATTTTCTGGAAAAACACCAGGGGTGCCAATCCTTGGTCCATCACTGTATTTATTGGTTATCCACCTCTTTTCATATTCATCCATAAAGCTTTTGTTGGAAATCTTTCAGATCAGTTGGTTATTCCCAGAATCCCGTGTCTGTCTTTTTTGTAAGTTTTACACACACATCAGCTCATATCTTTCCTACCTTTAACACTCACTGATTTATAGTCTCTTATTCTGTTCAGTTTTTGTGCTATCGGACGTAGGTGGCACATTTCAGACTGCACATGTCGCCACCCACTGCTCTGCGCTTCATCAGCGTGTGTCAGCTCACATCAAGCTGTGAGTTTTGGGCAAAGCTGACGGGCCCTGCTGTGCTTTCAGACACAGACATGGGCTGACAAGCTCGTCTCTGTACAATGTGGCTGACACTTTGCAGCTGCTGCCAGTGCTCTGCATTTGGCTTTTAGAGATATTTTCCATGCTCTTCTGACGCTTTTTAATTCACGAGCTAATGTGACGTGGCTTTGAGTGGAACCTACACACCTACACAACATCACAACATCATTATTTCTCTGCTACCTTTGTGAATCCCACAGTCTTTGCTTATCCTTTTTATCCAAATGTCAGTCGATAACAGTCAGTGTGAAGCTGTTCATAGCTTTTATTTTTCCTTTAAAACCCTCGTCACCATTTAACAGCAGCACACTGATAACATTTAAAACAGCAGCAACGCTCTTAGAATAGTTAAAGTTCACCCGTTGGAATACAACAGCTTGCACGTCTTTAAAAATGTACAAGTTACCGGGAAAATACGTACAACTGGTAAACAAACATTAGATGCTAATCAATTTAGCAACAGTGTTTTACTACTAGTGAGTCAGTAGCTTTGTTTCCATTGCAGTTTTTAGCAAAATAAAAGCAATATTTCTAAAGATTTGACAAAGTATTATTGCGCTTTGAACGTGTTTCTATTGAAGGTTGTTTTGGAGCCTCATAACTGTCATCCCGCGAGACTTTGCTGCAGGACGATGGATGCCCCAAACCTCCTTAAACACTCCACATTCCTATGAGGTATAATATTAAGAAATGTCTCCTTTTTTATCTTTTGTTTTCTCAGAGAGAAGTGGTCATTTGACCACGTACGTTACGTCCTGACGTCTAATTGCGAAAAAAGTGTTTGTATAGTGCTTTTACAAAACATTTAAACATCGAAACATCTGAAAAAGCGTAATTTCTTTTTGCGACATTTGAGAGTTTTTACGAAATTTTGTTGTTGTCATTACCAGTTTTTATTGTGCTTTTTGGATTTTGCGCATTTCCTAGGGTAATGTAAACGCAGAGTTTACTATCTGTCTGGCACATCAGGGCAGCGGCTATAAAATTATTTTAATATTCTGAAAAATGTTGTGATGATGGATTGATTTATTGGATTTAATTGTTGTGTAAATTGATGTGCTTCAGCTCATGACATTAGTCATGAGTTAAAATGTGTCCGTGTACTTTGAGCGAACGTTATCCTTTTTTTCCCACTGATACTTAATCATTTTGGAGCTGTTTCTTCTACCAGCAGGTGGTATTGTTGGCAAAAATACGAGACCAGTGTTTCTCAAATGGTAGTATGCGATGGCACTACAGGGGGAAATTTAACAAATTAAAGCATAAAAAATAGGGGTTTTATTATTTTAATTTTTAGCTAAAAACGATAATACTAAATATTACCAGCAACTCACAAAATGACAACAAATACACACACACACTAAGGGAGAAAAATACTTACTATTACCAGCAACACACAAAACAACAACTTGTTTGACACTAAAGAGAAAAACATAAAAGATCACTACAATATACACAAAAATACCAGTGAAACAACCAAACGACATTAGAAAATCACACACAGAGATAGAATAATTTAATTAATACCAATAACACATGAAAACGACAACAAATACACACAATTTATGAGAAAAATATACTGAAAAATAAAAAGAACAGACAACAACAACAAAATACACAAAATGATAATTGAAATTATTTTAATTAGAACATGAAATGAAAATACAAGGGTCAGTTTTGGTCCCACATCAGGAGGTTGATGAATGGAAATGATAAAAACTATAGAAATAATTCTATTCAGGAAGCCTAAATACTGTTTCACTTATTTACAAAATAAGATTCTTTAAAATGTGTGTTATCACTCATCCATTTCATCATTACGCTACAGTTGTTGTTTCATAGTATTCTGAGTAAAATGTTGTAGTCGGACAAAGGAGGGGTACTTGGATTCAAAAGTAAGAGAAAGGGGGTACTCTAGCCAAAAACGTGTGAGAACCACTGGACTAGACAGCAGGAGACGTGCGGCTCATTCTGAGTTTTTTCTTCAGTTTCTTCTCTCAGTATACAATGGCGACTGTTTGTTATCAATGCTCTAACTGCAGTAAATACTCAAACTAATAATACTCAACGACCTAAACTAAACCCACACTGTGCTGGTATGTGTTTGTTAATTATATATTTAACCGTTAAGGTTAAATAAAAGCCACCTGCTCTCAAACCCCAAAATGATAACACTGTTGATGACACACTTTCTTCATGACACAAGCTCCCGCTATTGTAACAACTGTACAGTATAAATGAAGCAATCCCGGACTATCACTTATCATTCATGCTGCTTTTATCACACATTTGATAAAGGTTAAGATGTTTTTAAAATCTTGACATAAAAATGATTTCCAGTTTCTGTTGTTTGATCCCCCGTCACGGACTCTCGTTTCTTTCCTCCTCCTTTTTCTCGCTTCTTGACAGAAATTCATAAGAATGTGATCTCGCCGCTGGAAGGCGACACCAAAGAACACAAGCTGCACCAGAAACACTCAGACCTTAAAAACAAAATGAGGGACCTGAACCAGGGCTTTGAGCGTCTACGAAAGATCAGCCACGAGGGATTTACAGAAGACAGCGGTGAGAGAAACACTGTTTATTCTTTTAGCCTAATTACAGGAGTTAGGGATCATGATAATAAACACTGCAGCCTGTGTTCAGTGCTCTGATGCGCTGATGGGTGTAAATGACGTTTTTTTTTGGTTTTTTTTTGTTTTTTAATTAAATTTGAGCAAATTTAAAGAGAAGTGATTGGGTAGAGCAGCTGCTTTGTCTCAGTTTGTCCTTGTGCTTTAAAAATCAAAACGTTGCAGCTCGTGTGGATTTTTCTCCAAGCCAACATGTTACAGTCGAGTGCTTTTAGTTTTGCTCAAAGGAAGTCACGGGTTTTTTGTTTTTTGTGTGGAATGTTGATGTCTTTCGTTATGTGTGACTTCCATCTGCTTTAGTTGTTTTTGTACAGTATTCAAACACTTCCAAAGTAAGAGAAATGTGCACAAAAAAAACAACACAAGAATGTATTTACACTGAAGGAACATTTTTTTCTTCTATTGTATAAATCCATTTATCAAACTTCTTTGAACACTGAACCAAATCACACACATCTGTGTTTCAGGTCCACAAAATTATTTTTGTGTTGCAACATACTGTAGTTGATTTTTTTAAAAACCATTATTCTCATAAAGTTACACAAAAAATAATGTCTATACTTGTTATATATAAATATAGAAGTTAAGGATGACGGTAAAAATCGATTCACGTCCGAATCTCGATTTTTATTCATTAAGATTCTGAATTGATTAAAAATTTTGAATGGCCTACACGGATTAAACTAAAATTTTATCTATTTTTTTTTTAAACATCTGTGCCCCTATAGCGTACTACCTTGTAGTCTCATATAAATAATATGTATATTCCAATTCTATTTGAATCTGCTGATAAATGCTGCTCGTACTTAAATGTTTACTTAAAAGTTAAACATAATTTTTTTGGGATTATAAAATGGGAATTAATTTTATTGTTTTATTTTGTTGGAAATAGTTTTATTTTTTGATGTTATTGAATTGTTAAACTTTGTAGCCATATTTAAAGAAAAATTTGAATTTTGATTTAATTTTCGATTTTTAAAAATGACTGCAGACATCAGATATATTGTCAAAAGTGTGACTTTATTGCTGTGATCGTCCTCAAGAGTTAAAATGCATAAAACAATCCCAAAATAAAAAGTATAGGAGGCTTTGTCATTGAACAATTTCAAGCTCTAGGATTTAAGAGGAAATAAAAATAAATAACTAAAGTAAATTTCCTTCTGTATTCTATTCACTGCTTCTGCACAGCTGATGTCATTAAACCTTTTTACTTTTACTTTCCCCACTTCCTCTGCTTTCTTCCTTATTTCACATTTTCTGTCCTTAACTTGGTGCTCCCCTCCACAGTTGCTACATTTGGGCTGCACACCTTCAATGCATTCCTCCAACTTGTGTTCTTCACTGCAATTTGGACATCTCTTGGGACAAAATGCGAAAAAGTAAAAAAAAAACTGTGGTGGGAAAAAAACAACAAAAAAAAATAAAATTTGCTCAACAAAAATCTTTTTTAGCTACAAATTCGATGAATCAAATAAAAATCTATTTTTTTTGCCCAGCCCTACACTCCGATCACTGTCACTGTCTTTAAAGCATTTTTAACACAGCACGTCAAAATACCACTAAAAACATGGCTGACTGAGATAGTATTTACCTTAAAGACATTAATGTTTGCGTGATTTGTGGCTTTCCGATGCACTTTTTCAGGTAGGAGGTTGGAAACTTGAATGCAGCATTAATGCTCCTGAGAGATTGCTGCATTTCCAGGCATCCAAACTGAACTGCTGTCACTAAATTTGTTGGTTTAGATAAAATGTGTCATAATGTACAGTCCATGATTCATGTCCATAGCACCAGAAAACTAAGATGATGAATCACTTTCTCTCTGATCACCTGATGGGGGCGCTGTACCTGTGAGTCAGCAGGAGAAACTCACTGAGAGAACAAAGCTGGGCAGCCTTAAACCAGTGGGAGGTTTTGGACTGCAGTGCGTCCTGCTTGAAAACTTTGTTGTTGCATCTGATACATTTTTTACCTCGTCTTCATGTTTGTGTTTGTTTTTTTGTCTTTTGCTCTACAGAGTTTCGTGAGCCACGTGTAATTGAACTGTGGGAGGCGGCCAAGAGAGCCAACCTCAGCAAAGACGAACTGGAATCTCTGAAGGTCGTGGTCACATTTCTACTGACCGCTTTTTAGTAATACAGTTTCAAGTTGAGTGCAGCTTGTTTTCCTGTTAAAGCAACTTTATAGCTGCTCTTTATTAAATAAAGACATAGTTAAGGCCCTTATAGATCAAAAAATTGAAGATTAAAAAAGATGTAAAAGGTTAAAATTACAGCTCAAAAGTTTGTTTTGATCGCCACTGTAAACATTTGGTTTATTGACACTGTTTGACGAGTTTCACACATTGCATTGTGGGATGTGGAGTCTCGTAGACGGATGCATAGAAGTGTTTTTACTTCATTCTTACTGTGATTTATTTTGTTTGTCCCAAAAACTCTGCCAAAGTGACTTCCCAACACATTTCTGGTGTTTTCACACGTTTATTTTAGAGTTAGAGTTGAGTTTATTTTTCATTGCACATGTTACAGAGCAACAAAATTACATTTCAGTTTCATCCCGTCCATGAAAAACATGAAAAGACAATCATAACATGGGAGCTCAGGAGCGGGAGAACTGCGGTTCGCCACAAGGGCGGTGCCCCTTATTTAGATGAGAAATGGGATAACAACAATGGGGAGGAAGAAGAGATAAAAAAACAAAAAACAAACTAGGCCTTTGTAGAGAGGGGCAGAGTTTGGGATCATGAAAAAACTCTTCAGCAACATTGCGACAGAAACCAACAAACACAACATTCAATACAACAGCACGTTAGCACAGGGGATGGGTCTTTAGGATGGGTAGTTTGCAGGTCAGCCACAGTGTGGCGCTGCCCTTATGGCGTGCCTCCTACTGCCCAACCGCTGGGAGGGAGGAGGGTTGGAGCCAGAGGAGACAGTGACATAGTGGATATATAGTGATGGAGGAGGAGTGAAAGTGTTTGTTGAGATAAGCCTGTTTACTCACTGGTGTTTAAAAGGACAGATACCAATCAGGCAGGAATGAAATGTCTGGTGGAGTGAGGTGATATCATGGGGACTACTGGGAAGAAACTAGAACAAAAATGGTGCCAAGAGGATCACATTAAGAATGAAGTAACAACATCCATCCATCTAAGGAACTCCACATCCCACAATGCAATGAGGGAAACTTTTCCAATAATGTTAATAAGAAAGTGTTTACAGTGGAAATTAACGCAAACTCGAGCAAATTATCTTTGATTTATTGATCTTTAAGGCAAGAAAATGACTGTATCTAACGGCTTAAAGCTTTATTGGTATAATGTAGTAGCTCAGCACTTCACATGCATTCTGATCTCATTTCAAACCTCACACATGTAATCACATCTTTCACTCAACCCATTCAGCTCTTTTCACTTTTTATTCAGTGCAAAAAAAAAAAAAAAAAAACAAGAGCCACTTTGTTTCATTTCATCTTTGAAGAGCTTTGTGCCCTCAACGTCAGATTTAGAGCAAAGAAACAAACAACCAGTGACTTTTCCACTACAGTCGTCACTTGAGATGACACCTAAGTAATGTGTGAGCAGAATTCATTTCCTGTTTTTGGGGTTTGGTTTAGGAGGAGCTGCATCACTTTGAGACCAAAGTAGAGAAGCACAGCCACTACCAGGAGCAGCTGGAGCTGTCACATCAGAAGATGCAACATGTGGAGACTCTGGGAGATGAAGAGCACCTGAAGAGGACGCAGGACAAGTACAACACACTGGCAGAGAGGACCAGAGAGATGGGATATAAGGTGAGGAGCAACACTGCAGCAGCATGTGGGAAACCATGGCGAATATACCCAAAATAACTGTAAGGCAATAGGTTTGCTTTATTTATTTATGAAATTCAGTCAAACAAAAATAAAACAGTTCAATTCAATTGCATATTATTCTATAATAAAACATTTCATGTGTCCAAAAAGGAGTAAGAAGAAATTTTATAATAAATGCTATTCTATTACTCTTTTACCCTTAACTCTCCTCACTAGGGCTGGGTGATATGGAGCTAAACTCATATCCCGATATTTTAATTCAATAAAGTCTTACCAGAAAGTAATTTCAGGGTTATATTTGATGTTAAATGCCACACTGGCACATTTATTAAAAAACAGCTGTACAATATCTGCCACTTTTATCTTTTTCTCCTATAAGGGACAGCACCTGTGAGTGAGTTCTGTAGTGTGGCTTGTTTACGGGAAGGTCTGGATTAGGGCCCATTTAGAAATCCATCTAACTATGCTTTTCATGTTCAGTGAAGTAGCAAAAGCAGCGACTCCTAAAACTAGTATTTTAACACAAAATAAGCTGTAAAATGAAAATATCATTGTAGATGATATTGTCATTTTCTATATCACCAAAATATAAATCTCAATATATTGCCCAGGCCTACTCAAGAGTCCTCACCCACCCTCTCATTTAAGGGTTTGTGCTTTTGTGTGAATAAAAAGCTTTGGAAAGTCTTTGGAAACTCACACAGAAGCATAAACACTTCCATGTATGATGATGTCACATGTAAAAATACCAAAATCTAAGTTTCTAGCTGTCTTATTGCTAGGGATGGGTAAAAATATTGATTATTCAATACATTGCAATATTTCTCTTATAAACTCAATATCGATTCAGCAAATCCTATGAGTCGATTTACCTCATGGCCAGTGGGTGTCACGGCCCAGAGAAGTGCTTTAAATGTCCTATATCATGCTAAATCAACTTTTTTGAGCTTTTAACCTTGTAACAATGTTAATTCTTTATCAAAAAAAGTATTATTGGGCTTCCTTCCTGCATCGCTGAGCAATCCTCACTAATCCTGCTTTCTGAGCTGCTGCTCTGCCCTCTTTAGTGACATCTCAAAAGTCTTCCCTCCAGGAAGTGCCTGCTGCCAGTGTAAGTACCAAATACAAGTATAACTGCAGCCGTGGGTATAGTACAAGCGACGCTTCCAACAAACCACGCCCACAAAAGCAATCAATCAAGCTGAGCCGTTCCATTTTTAGTATCTGTTATATCGCCTCGTATCACCTTTGACTTGATTGGACATGTTTGTGACACAATGCAATGCAGCGGTTGGACAAAAAAATGATTATCACCTTAAATGCACTATTCCTGTAGTTAATAGAGATGAGGAGAAGAAAGTCACTTAGCAGCTTAACACTGGTGAGTGTGAGCAGCTGACTGAGTGCTGCTGCTGCTGTGATAAACACACACCCTGAAGCGGACTCACAATCACAATAGCCTCTTAAATAGCCATGTGTTTTACTGTAATGTGCAGTTTTTTGGCTGAAAAACAATAACAACAGTGTGTGGATAGCAAAAGAAAATGGCTTTGGGGATCACTGATCTCCCTCAGAGTGAGGCATGCAGGCAAGTCAGCGTCTGTAGACACGCCCACTCATGAATATGCATAAGCAGGCACTAAACAGCCCATTACTCAGAAAGTGACTTTTCAGAGGCTAAAACTCTAGAAAACAAGCGAGTTTGGGAAAATAAACCTCAAATACTGTGTTTTTGGTGTTCTTAGAACAAATAGAGATGGGTGAAAAATAGCATATGGGACTTTTAAAGCGTGAACATGTGGTACAGATGTGATTTTGTTCAAAAACTGTTCAGTGAGATTTATCAAAAGGTTTAGAGAGGAAATAAATAAATGTTTATATGTACTTTTTCAGATTTTATCCAGAACTTGAATAAGTTTTTCACATTCGTTCTCCAAATGCACAAACATTTTTTCCTCATTGTGTAAAATGTCTTTTCAAATGTTTTATTGCGTAAAATGTAAGGTTGTAAGATGTTGGTGACATTAGCATGAAAATATTTAAAAACTATCAACTGGTTCTTTTTGTGTATTTCTACTATGGATTGTGAAGTTGTTAACAATAACCAGTCCTACTTATTGCTCCTCAATTTGTGGCTCAGTTGTAAACATTAGATAAAGTTACTTTTAAAACTGAGGTTTGTATTTAATTGATTCATTTTCTTTTCTTTTTTTTGCCAAAGCCCAGGAGTTTGTTTCTTCTTGGCAGTGTTTATTCATTTGGGATTAAATGAGCCTCTTGTTTTGATTTCAGATGAAGAAACACATGCAGGATTTGTCCAACAAGATCTCTCGTCAGGGACTGGAACACAATGAGCTTTGAGCAGCTCGACATCGGTCCAGGTTTAAATGAACTGTATTCTACACGTCAATGTTTCATCATTCCTTTTCAACTAATGCAAAACCTTGTTTATAAAGCAGATCATGTTGAATGAATCCGACAGTTCTTTGATGACAAAATAATCAGAAATGACTAAAAATACATGCATAACAATGTAATAGATTAAACATGCTGATGTTTGTAGAGCTCACAGCAGGAAGGTGTGGATGGAACAGCCCACACTGCTGTGTGTGTGCAAATCAAAGCAGCTACACTTTGCACTATAAAGTTTGTTGATTCATATGATTAATACGTAGTAAAGATGACGTTTATAGAGACTCAATCTTTTTTTTAAATAAAATGGATTCATCCACAACATAATACGGAAGCAGATTAGGTCCAATTTTGACAGAGAAAATCAAGAATAAAGTCAAAATTTGGAAAATAAACACAAAATACACTATTGGGATAAAAGTCAAGAGTCTGCTAATAAAGTAAAATCTACGGAAGCTGACCGTATTCAACATATGACAACAAACAGCAGATTGGGTCGTCTAAAAAAATGCCATGTATTTTTAATGACAGACATTCTTTATTTTTTAGCTCATAAACAGCGTTGTAATCTCTTAAAGGGAAGAGAGAGAAGAGATATTGCCAAAAACTTAATCTGTTCAGAAGGAACAGGAGGTGTAAAGAGTACTGATATATACTACTCAAGTAGAAGTAAGTCATACATAAAATACTCAAGTACAAGTAAAAGGCAACTCAATTAAATAGTATTTAAAGTAAAAGGTATTAGTTTCTTTCACGTTTATTGTTGGTAATAAATCTTGCCACAGTTCCCTTACATACAGTAAACATCTCATGTAGAAACTTAAAAAGAAAGAAATTTTGCACAATTGGAACTTAATTTATTTTCCACAAAGGCATCTGTATAAAATAAAAGGTTTGACAAAATGTACAATTCATTTTGTATATAAAATAACACCAAGGAATTAAATTCAAAAATAATAAAAAAATCTCTGGATCTAAGTATAGCTACATTTATGAACTCTAAAACAGAAAATAAACAGCATTTAATACTGTTTTGGCATGGTGCATTATGTTTAATCTGATTGGTCGTCTATAATGTGATGCGTTTGATTGTTGTCTGGTCACAATGTCCGTTCATCATTTTAAAACAAAAAAAATTATGATTTACTCAGTAACGGTTGGGTGTAGAAATGTAACAAATGACTTTACTTCTTTTAAAATGTACTTGAGTACAATTAAAAAGACTGATTTCGAAATATACTCTAAAAAAAGTACAAATAACCATAAAAGCAACTCAATTACAGTGACTTAATTACAACTTTAATCTTGAAACTTCGACTTTATTCTTTGCCCAAAATTGGCCCTAATCCAGTTCCATATTATAAAGAGAATAAAAGAAAAATTATTCTCTCACACTGCTTCAAATCTACACATCAACAACAAACATGTGGGATTTGAACCCAAAACTCTATATTTTCATTACATAATGACTTGTTTGTCATAATGGAGGTGAGATGCGCTCGTTCATTCCTCCTTTTTGTCCTGATGTGGACCTATTGATTAAAGTGATGAGTAATGTTACTGAGGGCCTGGCTTCACTGTTTATGAACGTTCTCCTGATCTCTATGTCCATCAGGAACGACAGTGGGAAGAGTTGAAGGCTTTAAATCTTTTTATTTGAGCTGCTGAGTGATGAGACGGATTGATCTCATTTTACAATCATGTTGTTGAGAAATTTAAAGCCCCAGACAAAAGGGAGGTGAACCAGCTCACAATAATAAAAGGTTTAGTGTTCAGTTTCCTTAGTTCAGTCGACGGCTTTTCGTCTCCGTGGCAACTGTTCACAATGGTTTTTTTTCCTCGTGTACTGATTTACACGTGGAGAAAGACACAACATATGTACAATATAGGCAGGAAATCAATGAGGACAAGCTTTCTGGTTTCAAAATAAAAGCCCGTAAAGCATTAACAGCAAATAAAACAAATTGTGTAGAACTAAATAAGCTTGATTTTATTTATTTTAATGTTTGGAAGAGCTTCCTGTCAAAGCCTTTGATATTTTAAAGGTGCAGTCTGCAACTCTCAACTTTTTGTCATATTAGCTAAAGCTGTCACTATGTAAGGAGTAGTAGTTTGTGTGGAATAAAACAGTCTCATTGAGCCCCGCCCCCTGCTGCTCCTGCAGCCTTTGGCAGATTGCCAGAATGCACCGTGACCGAGCAAAAAGAACCAATCAGAGCCAGGATTGTGTTTGATGGGCTGTCTGACAACTGTTGCTGACAGGCCCCGCCCCTTTCCCGGTGCTGTAGCACCGTTTTTTTTACAGTGTATGGTCTAGAGGAGTAGAAGATGGAATTAGCGACTTTTCTGCTTGAAAGGTAATTACTGCTGCTTGATTTACATTATGTTTGATTTGTAATTGTTACACTAGAACTCTGTGGTGCATGTGTTCATGTGTGCGCAGCAGCCTCCATTTGAGCTGCTGTAAGTCACACTGTTGCTGCTGCTGTTGAGGTGTATGCACATTGAGAGAGAAGAGCTGCAGTAATATGCTTTTAACAGAGCATGTTATATTACTGTGACGTTGCTGTCTGGCTAACGTTAGCTCCTTTGAGGGAGGGACTTTGGAAAGTTTGGAGGCAGGGGGAGAGAGATCTGAAAGTCGCGGACTGCACATTTAACTTAGGAAACCAAGCGGTGAATATAAAGTGCATCGAGATGGACAGAATCACCTCAAAATTATAAAATATTCAAACGAGGCAAAACATCAGTGATGCCTTAAAACTTTGCCTGAAAAAAGAAAACTTAATTAATTAATACAGTCTTAATGCTGATTAATGCTTTTAAACCAACCTGATTTTAAAAATAAACATTAAAAATTGACAAATTAAAGTGCAAACCATAATTTGAAATCCTTGGGCATGTTGACAAACTTTAAAGCTTAGTATAAAGAAACTATAAATAAAGTGGCTGATAAAGTGCCGTGGAGCCATGCAAGAACATTCAAAGGATATAAAATTAAATAATTACAACTTCATCCCAAATAATGCAAACAAAGATATTGTATTATTGTTAAAAGACATTTAAAAAAAACAGTGTTCCATAACTGTGAAAACACACTGAGTAAATGTGATTGACTCACAAACACCTTAGTGCAGCAGAAGCTGTTCTTAGGTTGGAAATCATCTGAAATAAAAGCTTATCACATCGACATCATTGTAGCTGCATAAGAGACAGGGTTGGGGTCAATTATAATTATAATCGCAAAATTGATTATCAATTACAGGTATGGCATAATTGTAACTGAAAAAAACTGCTGCTGTTTTAATTGTAATTGAATGGTAATTGGCTTCAGAAAATAGATTTTGTAATTGTTACAATGTTGCAGTTCTATGGCTTACACATACATAGTTAATAATCATTAAAATATGTTTCATATCAAGTTTTCCTGTCACTTTTCTTGAGGATCTTTTTACCATTTAAAAATAATTGATATTTAGGGCTATACAGGCTCAGACGCCCACACCAAAAACATTATAACCATGTTTTCATTGATTAGGAACCTTAACAAGGTAACAAAGAGATGATAAACACATTTAGATGATAGATAATGTTTTTGTATATTCTAAAGCTGATTTATGACATGGGTCAAACTGACCCGTAATCATAAGAGATGCTAACGGAAAGCTAACACAAGAAGAAGGTTATGTTTTATGGAGTAATTTATCGCAGGCTCAGTAATTGTGTTTAACTGTAATTGAACTGTAGTATTTGAGAACAAAATTGTAATTGACTTTCAGGGGAAAAATAATCATTGAAAGTTGAACTGAACCCAACCCTAATAAGAAACCTGTTAGATGTTTGGAATGGACCGTTTGTGTGAGTGTGTGTTTGCGCGGCTAAAATACACTTCATAAGTTTCTCTTCAGCTTGGCTTGTTGCCTCGCCCTGTGCGTCTCACTCTGAATAAGCTCCGCCCCTGCTCTGTGTGATGTTTCCATGGCAACAGCGTCAGGGAGAACACGCCCATCATGATCGCCTTCTATCAGGGAATAAGAAGATTTTATTATTATTATTAATACAAATAATAATACCAACACAGTTCAATTAAGAGCTTTAGTGTGTATTTGGTTTAACTAACTAATCAGTATAGTTTGGATTTTCTGTGAGTAGTATATTACAAAAACAAAAAAATGAGTATTCTTGGGGTTTTTTATATTGAAATTCAAGGCATTTATCTTTATAAGGGTTGAGAATAGATTTAAACTTTGAAAATGCCAACTTCCGGTCGCAAAATATGAATTTATTTATTTTTTTGTTTGTTTTTCTATCTTCCAACACTTCATATTTTGTCTATAGAAACAGGAAATCAACAGTGTTTTAAAGTTGTGTTTATCACTTACTGATCCTAATGAACAAAATTATTGAAAATTTTGATCTTAATTTTTTATTTTTAAAATGAAAATCTAATAACCACTAATTTTTTGTTTTTTTAAAAATTTATTTTCTGAACGTAAAATCCAAAACATACACTGCCGACAAGTGGGCTTTAGTTTAATTTAAATATCCTTCATTTGAAATCAAAATCTGTCTGTTGTCATACCTGCTTTTAAAGATTCACAGAATTTAAATAAACTCTAGTGAGTGAATTAATTGTATATTATCATTAAAACTCAAGTCTGGAGTCAAACATCTGTATTGTATGTTTAATCCCAGCACTATTATATTATTTGTTACCTCTGACTCTTTGCTGTGGACTGAATCCAGGCTGGTGCAGGTTCAGCTCTGAGTAGAGTCTGGTGTTAACTCCTGGTGTTTCTGTGCTGATGGACACGTTGATGTAATGATTCTCACTGTGAGGTTCACACAGGAACACGTCTCCTAAACATGGAAAGATAAGATGATGATTGGTGCAGTGTTTCCACCACAGCATCCATCCAGCGTTGCTCTCACCACTGGCTGGGGTCGGCCTCTGCTCTGACAGAGTGAAGCGTGGTGGTGGTGGGGAGGCAGCAGGTGGCAGACGTGACGAGGACCTCATCAGACCCACCAGCCTACAAACTACATCCTGGATGTGATTGTGTTCCTGTCTCACAGTGGGAGGAGCACCTGGAAAAGGAGGAGGGTTAGATGTCTGTGTTAAAACTGCAGGAGGCGATCACGTTTTATCAGGTGAAGACATAATGTTGGCCTCATAGATCAATAAAATCAAAGATCATCTATTCAATAAATGTACATGTAAAAGGTTGAAATTTACCTTTTGCAAAAGCCCCTCCCCCCTTGTTTACTTTTGCGAGGTCTAATGTGTTCCTGAGTTATCTCATCTGGAATGGCTGGAAGAAGTCAACCTGTGCGTATTAGCAAGTCTTTTTGGAGCAACACCTGCATGATATCCTCCAGATCCGGGCAAAAGGGGTTACAATATGCTGTGGAGGGATATATTCAACATAATAAAATAAACAAAGGGGACACTACAACTATCAAATCGATTCACCGCAGCAGCTCCAGCTCACAAACTATTTTTTATTCTTAGTGTGTTCCTTTATTTCTTTCAAACATGGACGCCCAAACTGCACTTATTTTTCTGCTGCTTGTGTCTGCAATTTTTGCGATTATGTCAGGAAACACTGCTCAGATCGTTTAAACCCGAGATCAGCTGTTAGCACTCGTGCTAATGCTCCAGTTGTGTTTTTGACTTTGGCTGGGGAGTCGTGTTCTTTCCGTTCCAAAACTTTTTGGGTACCTGGTATCCGACTTGCACAAGCCATGAGAACACTGCTTCACCATTGTGCCTGCTCTTAAAACGTCAGACGTTGTTTACATAGTAACGGTTGCTCGGATGTATGATTGGACAATGGCTGTTTGTGGTCGGGGTTTTGCAAAAGATCAATTGCTGCCCGAAAGTTAGTTTTGATCTCCAAACTTAGTTCAGGGGCCAAATACGGAGCAGTTTAGTGGGTTGCAGATTTTAGGTGGAAAAATGAGTAATTTAATGACTATTGTGCTCTAGGTTGCGCTCCCACATACAAATAAATTATAAATTATGTACGACACTGATAATATCAAAGCAATAAGTGGCAGATATCAGTCCCTGTAGGATCTTCACTTTAAAATTATTTTTTGATTATTGTGGACAATTTTTTATAAAATTTTGTGTAATAATTTCAAGAAAGAGGCAGGATTTTGGAAAAATTTTTTTAGGTATTTTTCATTCTGCTGCCACTCGGAGGGAATATCAAAAAATGCCTTGATTATGGGTGTTACTGCTGTAGCAGTAAGACACGCCCACTCAGATAGCCCGGTCGTTGTGCGCAAAGACACACTGTAATACACACAATGATGTGTCTGTACACACATATAGCGAGTTCATAAGCTGAAATTTGTCACTACAACCACAGGCTCACACACAGTCTTACAGCCACCACTCAGGGCCCTGCTCTCCTATCTAGCTGAGATATTTACAATTGAATTAGTTTAACTTAATAATTAATTGTTTCTCTGACTTTTTGGCCCCATTGGATGATTGAAAGGGCCGGATTTGGCCCCCTGTGCCATGAGTTTGACACGTGCACTAAGCCCACAGACAGACACAAATAACAAACTGCAAAGACAAACCCATTGCACACACCTTGTGTACTCGATAGTGACCAGCTTGAAGATGTGGGCGGATCAACCTGGGGGGAAAAAAAAGCATAAGACAGGAAGTGATTTAAAAATGTAATCCTTTTTTTTCTAAATTTGAGTATTAATGAGAACAAAATACACGTCTTAGTTTGAGATTTCAAAAAAAGCATATCTGATGCCTCTCACGTTGGATAAACATCCTACATTGCATGGGCAGAGTTTGAATTTGAGCCAACCATAATGAGTGTAACATATACAATAATGCAAAAATGATTACTAAGTAACACAATAATTGTGTTGACTACAAAAATTTGCGTCGATGCATTTTTTAATGTTGTAAATTGATGATAAAATCAGAATTGTGCAACAGAAGAAGAACCAAGTCATATGGCTCGAGTGCCAAAAATAACTTTTATTTAAAAAAAAAAGAATAAATATACGTTTTGATCAGTCACTGTGTTTTATGGCACTGAAAATATGTGTGTACTTTGTACATTATATTAAAATTTTTATTTTTTGAGTCAATTTGGGAAAACTGTAATGAAAACCTGTTCACCCCACCCCTGGCCTATGCTACATTCCAATGTACGTGAGTTCCTGGAATATAATCACGATTGTAATCACAATCATTTATCATGTTAGGGAAAAATCTGTATTTCGTTTGCACTACTTTTATAAAAACAACAGTTTACAGTGCAAAACGAAGCTTTAAATAAAAAATATACCAAAAAAAAAAAGGAATTAACCCAAGAATTTAAAATGTACCAAGGGTTAAATAAATAAATACACTGTTACAAACAATTACCGCTCTCATTAATCCACCAAATGACTCAAAGCTGCCGCTGACTAATGGTTGAGAAAGTGCCTGATTTGATATGCAGCAGAGCACACATTTTAAATGTAAATATTGCTAACGATCAGGTTAATTTAATCGTGGCAACCAAATCACGATTAAAACTCAATTAATTGTGCAGCCCTACTTCATTGTAAATCAGAGGGTAACATCAAAGCTGTGATAAAGAAGTGTGGAAGTTCATTTTCTCACACAATCACTCGTCCAATCAATAACAGGCTGGTACGATCTCACCTGGGACGAGGAGCATCGGCTCCAAGCTGAGCGCCACTGCTCTGGGGTGATGTAATGATCTGAGCCATGACTGCACTGGAGGGAGAGAGAAGAGGTGTTTCAGCCACTTTTCACTGCACATAAATCTCCATCTTTGGGTGAGGACATGAGGTGACACCGACCATTAAAAACTCTGACATTTATCTCATTTACTGTTTCCTGTCCCACAACAGCCTCAGGGAACATTAGCTGCACATTTTGTTGAATCAGACATCATCTCATCATCAAACCGCAGTAAATGTGAGATACAGTGGGTATAGAAAGTATTCAGACCCCTTTAAATTTTTCACTCTTTGTTTCATTGCAGCTGTGATGGCCGGGCCACACTGAGGTAACAACTCCTAAATCATTTGATGATTGACACTGACATTATTCTCTGTCCCTTTAAGAAGAACAGAGAAGTGGCGAGGGGCTGGCCTGGAGAGAGCTGGAGGCGGCCTTAAATGGACCAGACCATTGCAGAGGGGGACTGGGGTTAAGGGGGCTGTGTTTGTCCCTTACTTTTGGTTGTTTATCCCCTGTGTTTCTGCTGATTTATATTTGGTATGGTCCAAGCTGTATTTAAGTTGACTCCTGTCTCATTTGAGGAGGTCAGTTTGTTTGTGTCAGTTCTCTTTGGGCATTCTATCTTAAAAATGCTACATTAAGTTGACCTCTTTTATTGGCCTGTGCCTCACTGCTTGGTCCCTAAAAGCAGCCATTTGCTAAAATCAAAAAAGTTCATTTTATTTCTCATTAATGTACACTCAGCACCCCATCTTGACAGAAAAAACAGAAATGTAGACATTTTGGCAAATTTATTAAAAAAGAAAAACTGAAATATCACATGGTAATAAGTATTCAGACCCTTTGCTGTGACACTCATATTTAACTCACATGCTGTCCATTTCTTCTGATCCTCCTTGAGATGGTTCTGCTCCTTCATTAGAGTCTAGCTGTGTTTAATTAAACTGATTGGACATGATTAGGAAAGGCACACACCTGTCTATATAAGACCTTACAGCTCACAGTGCATGTCAGAGCAAATGAGAACTGCCCAAGGAACTCAGAGACAGAATTGTGGCAAGGCACAGATCTGGCCATGGTTACAAAATAAGTTCTGCAGCACTCAAGGTTCCAAGAGCAAAGTGGCCTCCATAATCCTTAAATGGAAGAAGTTTGGGACAACCAGAACTCTTCCTAGACCTGGCCGTCAGCCAAACTGCACAATCATGGGAGACGAGCCTTGGTGAGAGATGTAAAGAAGAACCCAAAGATCACTGTGCCTGAGCTCCAGAGATGCAGTAGGGAGATGGGAGAAAGTTCCACACAGTCAACTATCACTGCAGCCCTCCACTAGTCAGGGCTTTATGGCAGAGTGGCCCGACGGAAGTTTCTCCTGAGTGCAAAACATATGAAAGCCTGCATAAACACAAAACACATGAAGGACTCCCAGACTATGAGAAATAAGATTCTCTCGTCTGATGAGACCAAGATTGAACTTTTTGGAATTAATTCTAATCGGTCTGTGTGGAGAAAACCAGGCACTGCTCATCAACTGCCCAATACAATCCCAACAGTGAAACATGGTGGTGGCAGCATCATGCTATGGGGGTGTTTTTCAGCTGCAGGGACAGGACAATTAGTTGCAATTGAAGGAAAGATGAATGCGGCAAAGTACAGAGATATCCTGGAAGAAAACCTCTCAGACTGGCCCGAAGGTTCACCTTTCAATAAGACAATGACCCTAAGCACACAGCTAAAATAACAAAGGAGTGGCTTCAGACCAACTCTGTGACCATTCTTGACTGGCCCAGCCAGAGCCCTGACCTAAACCCAATTAAGCATCTCTGGAGAGACCTGAAAATGGCTGTTCACCATCCAACCTGACAGAACTGGAGAGGATCTGCAAGAAAGAATGGCAGAGGATCCCCAAATCCAGGTGTGAAAAACTTCTTGCATCATTCTCAAGAAGACTCATGGCTGTACTAACTCAAAAGGGTCTGAATACTTCTGAATGTGGTATTTCAGTTTTTCTTTTTTAATCAATTTGCAAAAATTTCTACATTTGTGTTTTTTTCTGTCAAGATGGGGTTCTGAGTGTAAATTATTGAGAAATAAAATTTACTTTTTTGATTTTAGCAAATGGCTGCAATGAAACAAAGAGTGAAAAATGTAAAGGGGTCTGAATACTTTCCCTACTCACTGCATGCTGCTGAAATTTGAGGAAAGAAGAAGAAAAACTAATTTGGCTGATGAAGGCTTTTCCTCTTTCCTCTTTGAGGGTTTCTGTCTGTTTCATCACCGCTCATTAACTTTCTCTGTCCCCCTGCTCTGATTATTATTCAGACACTAGGACTAACTGCTTTCCACGATCCAAGAGTTGAAGATTTTGATACAACTTGGCTGACTTTCAATTGGGAATCAAGTTGAATATGTAAAATAAGATGAATGTGGTGATGAACAAGACATAAAAGGTGGGTAGTCCTGTATTTACATCTGAAAGGGGACGTGATCTGATCCAAGAGCAGGTTTGGTGCAAGTCAAAATCAAAATCTTGAAGTATTTTATAAAAGTGGAGCCAAAAGAGAAAACCTATTGACTAAAGAACATTCTGACCTTTAGGACAAACTCTAGAACAGGGGTTCTAAACTGGTCTCACCTTGGGACCCACATTTTGTCACGGTCATTAAATCGAGACATACTTTTTTTTTTTTTTTAATTCAACCAACCAAATTTAGTTTTTCAAAACCAGCAGTTGAAAACACTCATATATAATATTTTTTAAAACATAAATCTATGTTCATTACTGTGCCACATGCATATCACAGCATGCCTGTCAAAATAAAAGTCCAACATGAGAGATGTTAAGTATTTATTTTTGACCAACTGTCCACGACCCACTCAGTACAGGTCCGTGACCCACTTTTGGGTCCTTATCCACCAGTTGAGAATTGCTGTTCTAGGATATGTTTGCTAATAATTAGAAATAAAAGACTATTATTTTAAAGTTGGAGCATTAAACTCATTTTAGTTTGGGGGCCAAATACAAACCAGTTTGAGGTCAAAACGGCATCAGATCATAGGTGGGAAAACAAGCAATTTCAACATAATTGTACCCCTAGTTTGCATTTCAGCGTATAAATTATTCATTAAGTATGTACAGTAAGTCGCTGACAATATCCAAGCAATATGTGACCGATTTCAGTCCCTGCAGGATTTCCACTTTACATTTCTTTCATTTTGTGACCACATTTTTTTTTAATTTGGGTACATTTCTGTGCAATAATTTGAAGAAAATTGCTGGATTTTTTTTTAAAAAAAGAGTTCTAACAATTTGAGATTAAAATTGACTGCAGTTATGTGATTTAGGCATGGGAAAACTGTCGGCCCTGCAAATATTATAGTCTTTATTTCAATTTGTGTGTCTGGATTTGGATGTCTATATGCTTTCTCCTGTGGGCTGAATTTGATGATCTACCAGGCTGGAGTTGGACCCCAGACCTTGAGTTTGACATACTTTAAATTGACAGCACTTCTTTTGAGGCCATCTGAGGTTTCTGCAGCACGTTGGGACGTGAAGGACGGTTTCTCAACTCCCTGTGAACCTGACACTTTGAAAAGTCTGGAAATGTTTTTTTTTTCTTCTTTTTTCAGCAGGCGGCAGTCGCCTCACAACATGAAAGAACTGCTTCACTTTCACTTCCATCTGTCTTTGAATCTTCTCACTGTTTCTGCTCCTGTGCTTTTTCACACCTATGACATTCAAAGTCGTCCAAACTCTGGACTGGAGCTGAGGAACGTGTCTGTGAGGAGGAGGAACCATGATGTTTGGTGCACAGACCACTGAAATATCACAAAATATAAGACTTTTTCCCCTGCATGCATCCCGTAGTGCAACATTAAATGTATTTTTCCTCTCTTTTTTAAAAAAAAAAAAAGACTATCACAAAAAAAGTGAAAATGCTTGTTGTTTTCCTGCTTCAGCAGTAAACCCAGCTCAGTATCTTTCTATGTGCTCACCTTCCTAATGATGTTTTTAGTCATTGAATATTGTAAATCACAATTCCAAAAGCCACCACCCAAGTGAGTCATTAACTCAGTAGCATGTAGAAGTGTTTGTAAAGAGGCTAGATAATTACTGCTCCAATGTATCAATGACACACTCGGCAAAGTTACACAACATCGAAGAGGCAAAAGTTTAAACAAATTGCTTTAAGAAACGAGTTCCTCATTAAGATTGACAAATGACTCCTAAAGCCAACGGGTGGAGGATATATAATATCGTAGGCTATTCATTTTGATCCTCAGACATAAGACACGTTTTTCTGAGATAAGGCTATCATAAGACCTTAAAAACGAGTGAACAATTTAACTGGGATGAAATATGAGAAAATCTATTAGTCTATTATAAGAACATAAAAACTAGTGTAAATATAATGTGAACACTTAAACTGGGGTGAAAATGGAGTAAGTCATGAAAAATGAGAAAAAGAAAAAAAAAAAAAGTGACAAAAACCCAAAATCAGAGGTAAGGCTATAGTAAGGCATAAAAAATTAAAAAAATATTTGGAAAAAAAAAATCTGATATAAGGCTATCACAAGTCCATTAAAACTAGTGCAAATATGATGAGCATACTTAAACTGTGGCAAAAATGCAGTAAGGCATGAAAAATATGAAAATAATGAAAAACACCCATATTTCGGAGGTAAGGCTATAATATGGCATAAAAATTTTGAATTTTTTTTTTTTGAAATAGGGCTATCAAACGACACTTAAAACGACTTCAAATATGATCAACACACTTAAATTGGGGCAAAAATGCCGTAAGGCATGAAAAATGAGAAAAACATGAAAAACACCCACTTTTCGAAGGTAAGGCTATAGTAAGGCATAAACATGTAAAAAATTTAGAATTTTTTTTTCTGAGATAAGGCTACCATAAGACCCTAAGAACTAGTTGAAATATAATGAGCACACTAAAACTGGGGCGAAAATGCAGTAAGGCATGAAAAATGAGAAAAACATGAAAAACACCCACTTTTCGAAGGTAAGGCTATAGTAAGGCATAAACATGTAAAAAATTTAGAATTTTTCTTTCTGAGATACGGCTATCATAAGACCCTAAGAACTAGTTGAAATATAATGAGCACACTTAAACTGGGGTAAAAATGCAGTAAAGCATAAAAAATGTAAAAAAAAAAGAAAAGAAAAACACCCACTTTTCAGAGGTAAGGCTATAGTAAGGCATAAACATGTAAAAAATTTAGAATTTTTTTTCTGAGATAAGGCTATCATAAGACCCTAAGAACTAGTTGAAATATAATGAGCACACTTAAACTGGGGCGAAAATGCAGTAAGGCATGAAAAATGAGAAAAATATGAAAAACACCCACTTTTCAGAGGGAAGGCTATAGTAATGCATAAACGGAAAAAGTTTAGAATTTTTTTTTTCTGAGATAAGGCTTTCATAACACCCTAAAAGATAGTTGAAATATGATGAGCACACTTAAACTGGGGCGAAAATGCAGTAAGGCATGAAAAATGAGAAAAATATGAAAAACACCCACTTTTCGAGGTAAGGCTAAAGTAAATCAAAAAAATGTAAAAAATTTAGAATTTTTTTTCTAAGCTAAGGCTATCATAAGACCCTAAGAATTAGTTGAAATATAATGAGCACACTAAAACTGGGGCGAAAATGCAGTAAGGCATGAAAAATGAGAAAAATATGAAAAACACCCACTTTTCGAAGGTAAGGCTATAGTAAGGCATACATTTTTTATTTATTTTTCTGAGATAAGGCTATCATAAGACCCTAAGAACTAGTTGAAATATAATGAGCACACTTAAACTGGGGCGAAAATGCAGTAAGGCATGAAAAATTAGAAAAATATGAAAAACACCCACTTTTCAGAGGTAAGGCTATAGTAAGGCATAAACATGTAAAAAATTTAGAAATTTTTTTTCTGAGATGAGGCTATCATAAGAACCTAAGAACTAGTTGAAATATAATGAGCACACTAAAACTGGGGCGAAAATGCAGTAAGGCATGAAAAATGTGAAAAGAAAGAAAAACATCCACTTTTCAGACGTAAGGCTATAGTATGGCATGAAATTTTTTTAAATTTTCAATTTTTTTTTCTGAGATAAGGCTATCCTAAGGCCCTAAAAACTAGTTGAAATATGATGAGCACCCTTAAACTGTGGTGAAAATGCAGTAAGGCATAAAAAATGTGAAAATAATGAAAAACACGCACTTTTCAGAGGTAAGGCATAAACATGTAAAAACATGTAAAAAATGTAAAAAATTTAGAATTTTTTTTTTCTGAGATAAGGCTATCATAAGACCCTAAGAACTAGTTGAAATATAATGAGCACACTAAAACTGGGGCGAAAATGCAGTAAGGCATGAAAAATGAGAAAAATATGAAAAACACCCACTTTTCAGAGGTAAGGCTATAGTAAGGCATAAACATGTAAAAAATTTAGAATTTTTTTTTCTGAGATAAGGCTATCATAAGACCCTAAGAACTAGTTGAAATATAATGAGCACACTAAAACTGGGGCGAAAATGCAGTAAGGCATGAAAAATGAGAAAAACATGAAAAACACCCACTTTTCAGAGGTAAGGCTATAGTAAGGCATAAACATGTAAAAAATTTAGGATTTTTTTTTCTGAGATAAGGCTATCATAAGACCCTAAGAACTAGTTGAAATATAATGAGCACACTTAAACTGGGGTAAAAATGCAGTAAAGCATAAAAAATGTAAAAAAAAAAGAAAAACACCCACTTTTCAGAGGGAAGGCTATAGTAAGGCATAAACGGAAAAAGTTTAGAATTTTTTTTTTCTGAGATAAGGCTTTCATAACACCCTAAAAGATAGTTGAAATATGATGAGCACACTTAAACTGGGGCGAAAATGCAATAAGGCATGAAAAATGAGAAAAATATGAAAAACACCCACTTTTCAGAGGTAAGGCTATCGTAAGGCATAAACATGGAAAAAATTTAGAATTTTTTTTTCTGAGATAAGGCTACCATAAGACCCTAAGAACTAGTTGAAATATAATGAGCACACTTAAACTGGGGCGAAAATGCAGTAAGGCATGAAAAATGAGAAAAATATGAAAAACACCCACTTTTCGAGGTAAGGCTAAAGTAAATCAAAAAAATGTAAAAAATTTAGAATTTTTTTTCTAAGCTAAGGCTATCATAAGACCCTAAGAATTAGTTGAAATATAATGAGCACACTAAAACTGGGGCGAAAATGCAGTAAGGCATGAAAAATGAGAAAAATATGAAAAACACCCACTTTTCGAAGGTAAGGCTATAGTAAGGCATACATTTTTCATTTATTTTTCTGAGATAAGGCTATCATAAGACCCTAAGAACTAGTTGAAATATAATGAGCACACTTAAACTGGGGGCGAAAATGCAGTAAGGCATGAAAAATTAGAAAAATATGAAAAACACCCACTTTTCAGAGGTAAGGCTATCGTAGGCATAAACATGTAAAAAATTTAGAATTTTTTTTTCTGAGATAAGGCTACCATAAGACCCTAAGAACTAGTTGAAATATAATGAGCACACTAAAACTGGGGCGAAAATGCAGTAAGGCATGAAAAATGAGAAAAACATGAAAAACACCCACTTTTCGAAGGTAAGGCTATAGTAAGGCATAAACATGTAAAAAATGTAGAATTTTTCTTTCTGAGATACGGCTATCATAAGACCCTAAGAACTAGTTGAAATATAATGAGCACACTAAAACTGGGGCGAAAATGCAGTAAGGCATGAAAAATGAGAAAAACATGAAAAACACCCACTTTTCGAAGGTAAGGCTATAGTAAGGCATAAACATGTAAAAAATGTAGAATTTTTCTTTCTGAGATACGGCTATCATAAGACCCTAAGAACTAGTTGAAATATAATGAGCACACTTAAACTGGGGTAAAAATGCAGTAAAGCATAAAAAATGTAAAAAAAAAAGAAAAGAAAAACACCCACTTTTCAGAGGGAAGGCTATAGTAAGGCATAAACGGAAAAAGTTTAGAATTTTTTTTTTCTGAGATGAGGCTATCATAAGACCCTAAGAACTAGTTGAAATATAATGAGCACACTTAAACTGGGGCGAAAATGCAGTAAGGCATGAAAAATGAGAAAAATATGAAAAACACCCACTTTTCAGAGGTAAGGCTATAGTAAGGCATAAACATGTAAAAAATATAGAATTTTTTTTCTGAGATAAGGCTATCATAAGACCCTAAGAACTAGTTGAAATATAATGAGCACACTTAAACTGGGGCGAAAATGCAGTAAGGCATGAAAAATGAGAAAAATATGAAAAACACCCACTTTTCAGAGGGAAGGCTATAGTAAGGCATAAACGGAAAAAGTTTAGAATTTTTTTTTTTCTGAGATAAGGCTTTCATAACACCCTAAAATATAGTTGAAATATGATGAGCACACTTAAACTGGGGCGAAAATGCAGTAAGGCATGAAAAATAAGAAAAATATGAAAAACACCCACTTTTCAGAGGTAAGGCTATAGTAAGGCATAAACATGTAAAAAATTTAGAATTTTTTTTTCTGAGATGAGGCTATCATAAGACCCTAAGAACTAGTTGAAATATAATGAGCACACTAAAACTGGGGAGAAAATGCAGTAAGGCATGAAAAATGAGAAAAACATGAAAAACACCCACTTTTCGAAGGTAAGGCTATAGTAAGGCATAAACATGTAAAAAATTTAGAAATTTTTTTTCTGAGATGAGGCTATCATAAGACCCTAAGAACTAGTTGAAATATAATGAGCACACTTAAACTGGGGCGAAAATGCAGTAAGGCATGAAAAATGAGAAAAATATGAAAAACACCCACTTTTCAGAGGTAAGGCTATAGTAAGGCATAAACATGTAAAAAATTTAGAATGTTTTTTTCTGAGATAAGGCTATCATAAGACCCTAAGAACTAGTTGAAATATAATGAGCACACTTAAACTGGGGCGAAAATGCAGTAAGGCATGAAAAATGAGAAAAATATGAAAAACACCCACTTTTCAGAGGGAAGGCTATAGTAAGGCATAAACGGAAAAAAGTTTAGAATTTTTTTTTTCTGAGATAAGGCTTTCATAACACCCTAAAAGATAGTTGAAATATGATGAGCACACTTAAACTGGGGCGAAAATGCAGTAAGGCATGAAAAATGAGAAAAATATGAAAAACACCCACTTTTCAGAGGTAAGGCTATAGTAAGGCATAAACATGTAAAAAATTTAGAATTTTTTTTTCTGAGATAAGGCTATCATAAGACCCTAAAAACTAGTTGAAATATAATGAGCACACTAAAACTGGGGCGAAAATGCAGTAAGGCATAAAAAATGTGAAAATAATGAAAAACACCCAATTTTCAGAGGTAAGGCTATAGTAAGGCATAAACATGTAAATAATTTAAAATTTTGTTTTCTGAGATAAGGCTATCATAAGACCCTAAGAACTAGTTGAAACATAATGAGCACACTTAAACTGGGGCGAAAATGCAGTAAGGCATGAAAAATGAGAAAAATATGAAAAACACCCACTTTTCGAAGGTAAGGCTATAGTAAGGCATAAACATGTAAAAAATTTAGAATTTTTTTTTCTGAGATACGGCTATCATAAGACCCTAAGAACTAGTTGAAATATAATGAGCACACTTAAACTGGGGCGAAAATGCAGTAAGGCATGAAAAATGAGAAAAATATGAAAAACACCCACTTTTCAGAGGGAAGGCTATAGTAAGGCATAAACGGAAAAAGTTTAGAATTTTTTTTTTCTGAGATAAGGCTATCATAAGACCCTAAGAACTAGTTGAAATATAATGAGCACACTAAAACTGGGGCGAAAATGCAGTAAGGCATGAAAAATGAGAAAAATATGAAAAACACCCACTTTTCAGAGGTAAGGCTATAGTAAGGCATAAACATGTAAAAAATTTAGAATTTTTTTTTCTGAGATAAGGCTATCATAAGACCCTAAGAACTAGTTGAAATATAATGAGCACACTTAAACTGGGGCGAAAATGCAGTAAGGCATGAAAAATGAGAAAAATATGAAAAACACCCACTTTTCAGAGGGAAGGCTATAGTAAGGCATGAAATTTTTTTAAATTTTCAATTTTTTTTTCTGAGATAAGGCAATCCTAAGGCCCTAAGAACTAGTTGAAATATAATGAGCACACTTAAACTGGGGTAAAAATGCAGTAAGGCATGAAAAATGAGAAAAATATGAAAAACACCCACTTTTCGAGGTAAGGTTAAAGTAAATCAAAAAAATGTAAAAAATTTAGAATTTTTTTTTCTATGCTAAGGCTATCATAAGACCCTAAGAATTAGTTGAAATATAATGAGCACACTAAAACTGGGGCGAAAATGCAGTAAGGCATGAAAAATGAGAAAAATATGAAAAACACCCACTTTTCGAGGTAAGGCTAAAGTAAATCAAAAAAATGTAAAAAATTTAGAATTTTTTTTCTAAGCTAAGGCTATCATAAGACCCTAAGAATTAGTTGAAATATAATGAGCACACTAAAACTGGGGCGAAAATGCAGTAAGGCATGAAAAATGAGAAAAATATGAAAAACACCCACTTTTCGAAGGTAAGGCTATAGTAAGGCATACATTTTTCATTTATTTTTCTGAGATAAGGCTATCATAAGACCCTAAGAACTAGTTGAAATATAATGAGCACACTTAAACTGGGGGCGAAAATGCAGTAAGGCATGAAAAATTAGAAAAATATGAAAAACACCCACTTTTCAGAGGTAAGGCTATCGTAGGCATAAACATGTAAAAAATTTAGAATTTTTTTTTCTGAGATAAGGCTACCATAAGACCCTAAGAACTAGTTGAAATATAATGAGCACACTAAAACTGGGGCGAAAATGCAGTAAGGCATGAAAAATGAGAAAAACATGAAAAACACCCACTTTTCGAAGGTAAGGCTATAGTAAGGCATACATTTTTCATTTATTTTTCTGAGATAAGGCTATCATAAGACCCTAAGAACTAGTTGAAATATAATGAGCACACTTAAACTGGGGGCGAAAATGCAGTAAGGCATGAAAAATTAGAAAAATATGAAAAACACCCACTTTTCAGAGGTAAGGCTATCGTAGGCATAAACATGTAAAAAATTTAGAATTTTTTTTTCTGAGATAAGGCTACCATAAGACCCTAAGAACTAGTTGAAATATAATGAGCACACTAAAACTGGGGCGAAAATGCAGTAAGGCATGAAAAATGAGAAAAACATGAAAAACACCCACTTTTCGAAGGTAAGGCTATAGTAAGGCATAAACATGTAAAAATGTAGAATTTTTTTTTCTGAGATACGGCTATCATAAGACCCTAAGAACTAGTTGAAATATAATGAGCACACTAAAACTGGGGCGAAAATGCAGTAAGGCATGAAAAATGAGAAAAATATGAAAAACACCCACTTTTCGAAGGTAAGGCTATAGTAAGGCATAAACATGTAAAAAATTTAGAATTTTTTTTTCTGAGATACGGCTATCATAAGACCCTAAGAACTAGTTGAAATATAATGAGCACACTTAAACTGGGGTAAAAATGCAGTAAAGCATAAAAAATGTAAAAAAAAAAGAAAAGAAAAACACCCACTTTTCAGAGGGAAGGCTATAGTAAGGCATAAACGGAAAAAGTTTAGAATTTTTTTTTTCTGAGATGAGGCTATCATAAGACCCTAAGAACTAGTTGAAATATAATGAGCACACTTAAACTGGGGCGAAAATGCAGTAAGGCATGAAAAATGAGAAAAATATGAAAAACACCCACTTTTCAGAGGTAAGGCTATAGTAAGGCATAAACATGTAAAAAATTTAGAATTTTTTTTCTGAGATAAGGCTATCATAAGACCCTAAGAACTAGTTGAAATATAATGAGCACACTTAAACTGGGGCGAAAATGCAGTAAGGCATGAAAAATGAGAAAAATATGAAAAACACCCACTTTTCAGAGGGAAGGCTATAGTAAGGCATAAACGGAAAAAGTTTAGAATTTTTTTTTTTCTGAGATAAGGCTTTCATAACACCCTAAAAGATAGTTGAAATATGATGAGCACACTTAAACTGGGGCGAAAATGCAGTAAGGCATGAAAAATAAGAAAAATATGAAAAACACCCACTTTTCAGAGGTAAGGCTATAGTAAGGCATAAACATGTAAAAAATTTAGAATTTTTTTTTCTGAGATGAGGCTATCATAAGACCCTAACAACTAGTTGAAATATAATGAGCACACTAAAACTGGGGCGAAAATGCAGTAAGGCATAAAAAATGTGAAAATAATGAAAAACACCCAATTTTCAGAGGTAAGGCTATAAGTAAGGCATAAACATGTAAAAAATTTAAAATTTTGTTTTCTGAGATAAGGCTATCATAAGACCCTAAGAACTAGTTGAAACATAATGAGCACACTTAAACTGGGGCGAAAATGCAGTAAGGCATGAAAAATGAGAAAAATATGAAAAACACCCACTTTTCGAAGGTAAGGCTATAGTAAGGCATAAACATGTAAAAAAATTTAGAATTTTTTTTTCTGAGATAAGGCTATCATAAGACCCTAAGAACTAGTTGAAATATAATGAGCACACTAAAACTGGGGCGAAAATGCAGTAAGGCATGAAAAATGAGAAAAACATGAAAAACACCCACTTTTCGAAGGTAAGGCTATAGTAAGGCATACATTTTTCATTTATTTTTCTGAGATAAGGCTATCATAAGACCCTAAGAACTAGTTGAAATATAATGAGCACACTTAAACTGGGGGCGAAAATGCAGTAAGGCATGAAAAATTAGAAAAATATGAAAAACACCCACTTTTCAGAGGTAAGGCTATCGTAGGCATAAACATGTAAAAAATTTAGAATTTTTTTTTCTGAGATAAGGCTACCATAAGACCCTAAGAACTAGTTGAAATATAATGAGCACACTAAAACTGGGGCGAAAATGCAGTAAGGCATGAAAAATGAGAAAAACATGAAAAACACCCACTTTTCGAAGGTAAGGCTATAGTAAGGCATAAACATGTAAAAAATGTAGAATTTTTCTTTCTGAGATTAGGCTATCATAAGACCCTAAGAACTAGTTGAAATATAATGAGCACACTTAAACTGGGGCGAAAATGCAGTAAGGCATGAAAAATGAGAAAAATATGAAAAACACCCACTTTTCAGAGGGAAGGCTATAGTAAGGCATAAACGGAAAAAGTTTAGAATTTTTTTTTTCTGAGATAAGGCTATCATAAGACCCTAAGAACTAGTTGAAATATAATGAGCACACTAAAACTGGGGCGAAAATGCAGTAAGGCATGAAAAATGAGAAAAATATGAAAAACACCCACTTTTCAGAGGTAAGGCTATAGTAAGGCATAAACATGTAAAAAATTTAGAATTTTTTTTTCTGAGATAAGGCTATCATAAGACCCTAAGAACTAGTTGAAATATAATGAGCACACTTAAACTGGGGCGAAAATGCAGTAAGGCATGAAAAATGAGAAAAATATGAAAAACACCCACTTTTCAGAGGGAAGGCTATAGTAAGGCATGAAATTTTTTTAAATTTTCAATTTTTTTTTCTGAGATAAGGCAATCCTAAGGCCCTAAGAACTAGTTGAAATATAATGAGCACACTTAAACTGGGGTAAAAATGCAGTAAGGCATGAAAAATGAGAAAAATATGAAAAACACCCACTTTTCGAGGTAAGGTTAAAGTAAATCAAAAAAATGTAAAAAATTTAGAATTTTTTTTTCTATGCTAAGGCTATCATAAGACCCTAAGAATTAGTTGAAATATAATGAGCACACTAAAACTGGGGCGAAAATGCAGTAAGGCATGAAAAATGAGAAAAATATGAAAAACACCCACTTTTCAGAGGGAAGGCTATAGTAAGGCATAAACGGAAAAAATTTTGAATTTTTTTTTCTGAGATAAGGCTATCATAAGACCCTAAGAACTAGTTGAAATATAATGAGCACACTAAAACTGGGGCGAAAATGCAGTAAGGCATGAAAAATGAGAAAAATATGAAAAACACCCACTTTTCAGAGGTAAGGCTATAGTAAGGCATAAACATGTAAAAAATTTAGAATGTTTTTTTCTGAGATAAGGCTATCATAAGACCCTAAGAACTAGTTGAAATATAATGAGCACACTTAAACTGGGGCGAAAATGCAGTAAGGCATGAAAAATGAGAAAAATATGAAAAACACCCACTTTCAGAGGGAAGGCTATAGTAAGGCATGAAATTTTTTTAAATTTTCAATTTTTTTTTCTGAGATAAGGCAATCCTAAGGCCCTAAGAACTAGTTGAAATATAATGAGCACACTTAAACTGGGGTAAAAATGCAGTAAGGCATGAAAAATGAGAAAAATATGAAAAACACCCACTTTTCGAGGTAAGGTTAAAGTAAATCAAAAAAATGTAAAAAATTTAGAATTTTTTTTTCTATGCTAAGGCTATCATAAGACCCTAAGAATTAGTTGAAATATAATGAGCACACTAAAACTGGGGCGAAAATGCAGTAAGGCATGAAAAATGAGAAAAATATGAAAAACACCCACTTTTTGAAGGTAAGGCTATAGTAAGGCATACATTTTTTATTTATTTTTCTGAGATAAGGCTATCATAAGACCCTAAGAACTAGTTGAAATATAATGAGCACACTTAAACTGGGGCGAAAATGCAGTAAGGCATGAAAAATGAGAAAAATATGAAAAACACCCACTTTTCAGAGGTAAGGCTATCGTAAGGCATAAACATGTAAAAAAAAAATTATTTTTTTTTCTGAGATAAGGTTATCATAAGACCCTAAGAACTAGTTGAAATATGATGAGCACCCTTAAACTGGGGTAAAAATGCAGTAAAGCATAAAAAATGTGAAAATAATGAAAAACACCCACTTTTCAGAAGTAAGGCATAGACGGAAAAAGTTTAGAATTTTTTTTTTTCTGAGATAAGGCTTTCATAACACCCTAAAAAATAGTTGAAATATGATGAGCACCCTTACACTGGGGCAAAAATTCAGTCAGGCATGAAAAATGTGAAAAGAAAGAAAAACATCCACTTTTCAGACGTAAGGCTATAGTATGGCATGAAATTTTTTTAAATTTTCAATTTTTTTTTCTGAGGTAAGGCTATCCTAAGGCCCTAAAAACTAGTTGAAATATGATGAGCACCCTTAAACTGGGGTGAAAATGCAGTAAGGCATAAACATGTAAAAAATTTAGAATTTTTTTTCTGAGATAAGGCTATCATAAGACCCTAGGAACTAGTTGAAATATAATGAGCACACTAAAACTGGGGCAAAAATGCAGTAAGGCATGAAAAATGAGAAAAATATGAAAAACACCCACTTTTCGAAGGTAAGGCTATAGTAAGGCATAAACATGTAAAAAATTTAGAATTTTTTTTTCTGAGATAAGGCTATCATAAGTCCCTAAGAACTAGTTGAAATATAATGAGCACACTTAAACAGGGGCGAAAATGCAGTAAGGCATGAAAAATGAGAAAAATATGAAAAACACCCACTTTTCGAAGGTAAGGCTATAGTAAGGCATAAACATGTAAAAAATTTAGAATTTTTTTTTCTGAGATAAGGCTATCATAAGACCCTAAGAACTAGTTGAAATATAATGAGCACACTTAAACTGGGGCGAAAATGCAGTAAGGCATGAAAAATGAGAAAAATATGAAAAACACCCACTTTTCAGAGGTAAGGCTATAGTAAGGCATAAACATGTAAAAAATTTAGAATTTTTTTTTCTGAGATAAGGCTATCATAAGACCCTAAGAACTAGTTGAAATATAATGAGCACACTTAAACAGGGGCGAAAATGCAGTAAGGCATGAAAAATGAGAAAAATATGAAAAACACCCACTTTTTGAAGGTAAGGCTATAGTAAGGCATAAAAATTATTATTATTTTTTTTTTTTCTGAGATAAGGCTATCATAAGACCCTAAGAACTAGTTGAAAAATAATGAGCACACTTAAACTGGGGTAAAAATGCAGTAAGGCATGAAAAATGAGAAAAATATGAAAAACACCCACTTTTCGAAGGTAAGGCTATAGTAAGGCATAAAAATTATTATTATTATTTTTTTTTTTCTGAAATAAGTCTATCATAAGACCCTAAGAACTAGTTGAAATATGATGAGCGCCCTTAAACTGTGGCAAAAATGCAGTAAACATGAAAAGTGTGAAAATAATGAAAAACACCCACTTTTCAGAGGTAAGGCTATAGTAAGGCATAAACATGTAAAAAGTTTAGAATTTTTTTTTCTGAGATAAGGCTATCACAAGACCCTAAAAACTAGATCAAATATAATGAGCACACTTAAACAGGGGCGAAAATGCAGTAAGGCATGAAAAATGAGAAAAATATGAAAAACACCCACTTTTCGAAGGTAAGGCTATAGTAAGGCATAAACATGTAAAAAATGTAGAATTTTTTTTTTCTGAGATAAGGCTATCATAAGACCCTAAGAACTAGTTGAAATATAATGAGCACACTTAAACTGGGGCGAAAATGCAGTAAGGCATGAAAAATGAGAAAAATATGAAAAACACCCACTTTTCAGAGGTAAGGCTATAGTAAGGCATAAACATGTAAAAAAATTTAGAATTTTTTTTTCTGAGATAAGGCTATCATAAGACCCTAAGAACTAGTTGAAATATAATGAGCACACGTAAACAGGGGCGAAAATGCAGTAAGGCATGAAAAATGAGAAAAATATGAAAAACACCCACTTTTCGAAGGTAAGGCTATAGTAAGGCATAAAAATTATTATTATTTTTTTTTTTTCTGAGATAAGGCTATCATAAGACCCTAAGAACTAGTTGAAATATAATGAGCACACTTAAACTGGGGTAAAAATGCAGTAAGGCATGAAAAATGAGAAAAATATGAAAAACACCCACTTTTCAGAGGTAAGGCTATAGTAAGGCATAAACATGTAAAAAAATTTAGAATTTTTTTTTCTGAGATAAGGCTATCATAAGACCCTAAGAACTAGTTGAAATATAATGAGCACACTAAAACTGGGGCGAAAATGCAGCAAGGCATGAAAAATGAGAAAAATATAAAAAACACCCACTTTTCGAAGGTAAGTGGATGGCATGAAATGTTTTTTAATTTTGAATTTTTTTTTCTGAAATAAGGCTATCATAAAACTCTAAAAACTAGTTCAAATATGATGAACGGAATTAAACTGCAATGAAAATGCAGCAAGGCATAAAAAATGTGAAAAGAATGAAAAACACCCACTTTCCGGAGGTCAGGCTATAGTCAGGGATAAAAATGTGAAACAATTTGAATTTTTTTTTTCTGAGATAAGGCTATCCTAAAAACTAGTCAAAACAAGATGAGCACACTTACCTGGGTTTCTTTGGTAATGGGTGTGGCCTGTGTATACCTGGGTTTCTTTGGTAATGGGTGTGGCCTGTGTACAGTATACCTGGGTTTCTTGGTTATGGATGTGGCCTGTGTATACCTGGGTTTCTTTGGTAATGGGAGTGGCCTGAGGATACCTGGGTTTCTTTGGTAATCCTGCCTCCAGGAGTCATCATGCTGGGGGCGGAGCTTCCCTCGCTGGCCACAGATGGCGCTCTCTCACTACCCAAGGAGTGTGAGTGCTGCATGGCTGCATGACGCTGCTTTCTCAGCTCAGATGGACTTTGGTTTGAACACTGACTGCTGTTTCCATCTGATCTGTTTCTGTTTGGTTCAGGTAGGGTCTCTGTGGCTGATGGCTCTTTATGGGCAGACAGCAAACTCCTGGGTGTGTCGTACCAGTGCCGGAGCAGGTTGTAGATGTGGAACTCTTCACTGTTCCCGTGAGAAGCCTGAGAAATGGACCTGGATGCAGAGGAAAGGGACGGGGGACTACGAACCAAGCTTGGTTCTTGGGTGGCTTGTAAAGGAGATGGAGGAGTTGGAGGAGGAGGCGAGGACGAAGACGAAGGAGGAGCAGGAATGGAAGCCACAGAGCCCAACTCTTCACCTCCTAGCTGGCTCGCCATGTCTAGACTTCCTGTACACGAAGAACAGCTTCCTGAATACGACGACGGACTTCCTGTCACAATCCCAATGCCACTGTCCAAGGAGCTCTGCCTTCCGCTGTCATGGAGACCACGAGAGCGCATGTGGGCCTGGGACATGTCGTTAGAACTGGTCAAAGCCTTTACTGTGGAGGAGCTCGAGGCCGTCTCATTGCACGGCTGCTGCCTGGCCAACGGTTCCAGCCAGAATGGAAGCTTGCTTCCGTAACTTGCGTCTGATTGGCTAGAGGAGGAACTAGAGAGGCTGCTGTGGTCGTCCCCGGCAACAGATGTGCTGTAGCTGTAAGTGGAGGCTTGAAAAGAGCAAAAAGATTCTGATTAGCATAAGGATATAAAAGTTTATCAGCTTGTTTGTATAAGTTCAAGTAATCAATCAACGTTCTTGTGCTCTAAAGCAGGGGTTCTCAACCTTGGGGTCAGGACCCCATTTGGGGTAGCGAGACACTGGGAAGGGATTACCAGATGCCTTCAAGAAACAGCGTATATTTTTTAAATTTAATCCTAATTTAAGCCTACACCAAACTTGCCATATTTTAACCTATTGTCATAACTTTTTCTTGTCATACTTTTTGCTGATTTGAATGCATTTTTGCTTCATTACTCCAATTCCTGCCACATCTCTATCAAATTCCAATGCCTTTTCTGCATATAATCGAACATTTCCTGCACTTATAAATCCTTTCCACCACTTTTTCAACCTAATGTCGCATATATTGACCAATTATTGTCCTTTTTAACCCTTTTTCATATATTTCATGCTTATTTTTGCCAATTTAACCACATTCACAATTTTTCATTTTTCAAACTAATTATTCCAATATTGACACTTTAAATCCTTTTTTGCCATTTTTTCTGTCTGTTTTTGACTACTCTAATTTACAACTTTTAACTAATTTCTGTGGATTTTAAAATCCCATTTCACCACACTTTTCACTATAATTGGTCACTTTTGCCCCGTTATATTCCTGATTAAAACAAGGATTTACATCTTTAAGTTGACTTTATACTATGGTACAAATAATAATAAACTTCCTGGATAACAGTGGATATTATTCAGATGAATAAATAAATGTGGTTATCACAGATTCATAAAACAATGGACCATCATTTTGCTAACTTTATGGATGGACCCCAAAAATCTCTCCCCTTTATTCCCCCTTATAGATGGTCCTGTTTCTACATGACTGTTCTTCAATGTTCATGTCTGTGTTCAAACACCTTCAGATACAGTGGGGGTTGAAACCACTGTGCTCTAAAGGCTCAACGTCAGCACTGCATTTTGTTGCCTGCTCATGTGGAAATGTTGAGTTTCTTCATTAAAACATAACTTTATTAATAACCACTATTTGTGATGAGTGTCATGAGATCACCTTGTTGTATTTGGCGCTCTAGGCCTATACTGTATATAAAGTAGAACTGCATCATGAAATCTGTTCCTCAGGTAATAACCTACCTGTGCTGCTCGCCAGGCTGCAGTGAGACAACATGCTAAGTCTTTTCTCCAGCTCAGACGTCTCCTGGTTAATGCGTTCCTCTGATGATGCTCTGTCTGCACTGAGGTCTGCCAGGGGTAAAAATAAAGTTAAGATATCTCAGACATGCACATCGAACACAGTATCATATTAATATGATATGTAGAGCTTTAAAGCAGTGGTTCCCAAACTTTTCTGGATCGTGACCCCATTTTGATATCAAGAACTTCTGGCGACAGCAAAGAACTTCAGTAGTTTTTGAGCAGGTTTCTTATACTATATTAAAAATACAGATTTGCCAGTATTGGTAACAAGTTGTGGCAGCTCAGATATTTTTATACTGTGCTTTATTATTATTATTATTATTATTATTATTATTATTATTATTATTATTATAATAACTAGATTTATATTTTACAAAGTGAAAGTATAGAACGCAGTTGTTTAAGATTAAAAAAAATTCCCAAATACATTTTCAATCAGTATTTGTTTTTGTTTTGTTTTTTAAATAAATTACTATTTCAGGTGACCCCACATGTCCCCCCCACCGACTCAAAGGTTGAAAAACACTGCTTTAAAGTTGCTATCCGGAGTTTCTGAGAAACGTCTTGTTGTCCCGCCCTAAACAGCCTCACTTCCTCTCACTGCCTTTGCCAATCTACCAAAAGCCACGCCTCTACTTTTTCCGCACGCGCATCGCGGAACAAAACAAGGTGCCATTGATATAGGTCTATGGGTCAGGTAAGAGCCAAAATCATATTTACCTGTTTACTGTTGACACGAGGCCTTGTTTTCGTGCACAGTTCCACATTCACTTTGATTGACAGTCTCAAAAACAGGAAGTCAAAGCCTATTGGCTGGGAGCACTAGGCAATCGTTTCCATTTGTATAGGGGTCTATATACATTAATGTATATGAATGACCACCAGCAGTAGACCACAGTAAAAGACTAGTTAGGTATTTTTTCGCATTTCAAAAGAATGATACATAAATATAGATTTCTCAGAAACTCCAGATATCAGCTTTAAAGATAAACCCGAATACTCAATAGAACAGGATTCTTCCATTATAGTAAAACATCCATTTATTGCCAAATCCTACCATTAAAAACCTACTGGTAATTATTAGAATAGAACAGAATATAATATCTTTATTGTCTGTGATGGCCAGGCCACACAGAGGTAACAGCCCCTAAATCATTTGATTGACACTGACATTATTCTCTGTCCCTTTAAGAACAGAGGTGGTGAGGGGCTGGCCTGGAGAGAGCTGGAGGCGGCCTTAAGTGGACCAGACCATTGCAGAGGGGGACTGAGGTTAAGGGGGCTGTGTTTGTCCCTTAGTTTTGGGTGTTTATCCCCTGTGTTTCTCCTTATTTATATTTGGTATGGTCCAAACTCTATTTAAGTTGACTCCTGTCTCATTTGAGGCAGTTGGTTTTGTGTTAGTTCTTGTTGCACATGCTACCTCTGTTCTTGGCCTGTGTTAGTCTGTGGCCAATAAAGCACCTTTTTTGGAAATGTAACGCTGTTGTCTCCTTGCCTCACTGCTTGGACCCTAACATTGTCAGTAAAGCAATTCCATTAGTGCATCATTCATAAAAATATATTAAACAAACAGAAGGTTTCCAGGATAGGAATTTTTCTTAATAATGTCCTGAGCTTTTGTGAGGCGGCGGGAACTGTGTGACTTTTCTGTGTGTGTGTGTGTGTGTGTGTGTGTGTGTGTGCGTGCGTGCGTGCGTGTATAAATGTTGATCCTGTTGCTCTGTGTCTCCTCGACTTGTAGCAGCTCAAGCTAACCTTCAGAGGTCTGGTCTATGCGAGGTGTCATGTATCTTTTGCTAATGTAGCTGCTCAGCCGGCGCTAATTTTAGCCACTTTGCAGCAGTTAATGTTGCAGTAACAGTGATGCCCAGAGCTGATCGTCACTGCTTGGCTAAAACTTTTAAAAAAAAAGGTGAAAAGGAAGTTCATTTAATTCAATCGATTTTAATGTTTGTCTGTCTAGCTTATTTGATTATCGAGGAAACAGTGCCATACATACCTACAGTAAGACATGCATAGTCAAAACATGGTACTTATGAATAGGGAGAAATGTGAAAGAACATGGATAAGTTGGTGTATAATCATTGAACACTTGGTATAATATCCTTAAACTCAGGACTTCCTTCCTCCATCTAAGGTTAATTGTGCTTAGATGCCATTTTTCTACCTAAATCTAAATAAAATAGCAGTTTTTTCTTTACGTATGGGCTTTTTGTGTTTAATGACAATGAAGAACATCCAAAAGTCAAAGTGTCTTTATTTGTCACCTTTGGGAGAATTTTGCCTTGGGCAGAGACAACCTTTAGCATATTCCACTCATGCATCCTAAATTAGAGAAAGAAACAACCAATTACATTATAAATAAAATCAATGGGATAAGGTAAAGACTGTATTCCAGCATCTCAGCACAAATTCAGCATCACATTTTGCACTCAACAGATTATAATGCTGATGTCTGGAATCTCATGAATGGTCAAACTATTGGGGAGAAACAATGATTTTCTATATATATAATTTAGCATAAGACTGCCTGTTCAATGTAACGGGGACTAGAAAAAAATCCCATTTGCTGTGATTGTATAAATGTTTTTAAATAATAAACATTGCTAGGACGCAGCACTGTGAACTTCTTTAACATAACAGCCACTTAAATTTATTAACGCAAAAAAGTCAACAGTTTTTTTTTTAAATTTATTTTTTTTTTTAAACCTATTTCTTGAGGCGTGCAATTGAGCATCATCCTTATATAAATATTTCCTCCTTCAGCAGGTTTTCATCCACGAGAGGCTAAAACACTCACAGTAAGTGAGACTTGGGGTTTCAAACATTTTAAAGTGAAGCTCAGGATGTTTTCTAGACGTCAAGGTTACTGAGCCAGGCACTCCACTTACTGCTTTAAGCACAGAATTACAACGTGTCCATTTAAACTGAGCTACATTCAGCAACAGCGCTGTGAAGGTTTGCATAAGTCAAAGACATGAAGCTTTTGGCCAAACATCAGCAAACTTCATATAATCATGAAAATAAATCCTGTTCTTTAATCATTTATTACTATCATTTATATTACAATTTCAAATGGTTTATTATCTAAAAAAGTAAATGGTGTGTAGGCCAGGGCAGTGCCATTCCTTTGAATTGTGCATCCTTTAACTTATTGAGTGCCATTCACGTCTATAGACGTGAATTGTGTTTTTCGGCTGCGGTTGCTAGGAGACAGTGTGATGAAGCTCGCCGGTGAATATCTAACTTGTACCATGATGTAGTGACGAACTGGTGACATGTAGGTGGCAGCAGCGCACCTTTGGATGGGAGATCACCCGTGATGGGCAGAGCTCAGAGGGAGAGGAAAGGAGTTTACCAGACAGAAAATGGCGCTATGAGAGTTAATGCTGAAGGTACCAGCAGCTCACAGTAGCGCACACACGACCAGAGCATGTGTGAAACTGAAAGGACTATTGAGAGTGTCACAATGGTGAGATAAAACAATAAAAAAAAACGTGGCAAACGATGACACTCGGCATGTCCGGGAGGAGGAGGAACTTCCGTGTGTGCAGAATGACGGGGAGAGAGACTTGGAGGACGGCTGAAATACAGTTAGAAATCCATTCAACTCTGACATAGATAGCACAATAATAAAAATTTTGCCATCAAAAGCCCTGTCTCAGTGTTGTTTTTGAGTTTTTATAGAAGGAAACCAATGTTGAGGTGTCACTAAAGCAAAAAAAAAAATGCTTCAAAGTCACTAGTAGATTTTTTCAGAAAAAGACTCAGCTTTTTGTCACAAACTGGCGATTTGTGTGAAACTTACCTCTATTCAACTGCTGATTAAAGAAGAACGAAACAAGCTAGAAACACAATTATTTTTTCCTGATGAAAGAGACATTAATATGTCAGAATCTGGTGTCAGAATTCAGATTATCATAGCACAAAATATTCTGTGTGTCTTTAAAAATGAGTCAAAATGCTCTAAAACGGCTGGCACTGAGGGGGAAGAATTTTTTTGTGTGTGTGTTCTTTGTTGTCTTTCCAACAATGTCAAAAAAGGTGTTTGAGGTGGAGATCAAAACAAACTTTTGAGCATCAATTACAACTTTTTACATCTTTTTTTTTTTTGACCAAATGATCTTTGATTTACTGATCTATGAGGCCTACACCACTGATCTATGAGGCCTACACCACCAGCAGCTTTAAACATCTAAACAAACCAATCATATCACATCCTGGGAGTCACATGACAGCTCATGCCACTTTCCCAGATGAGCACCTGCTAGGTTAGCACATGACGTTAAATTCAGGTTGTTGTGTTATATAACGCACTTCTATAAGATATATATTTACCTCTGAACAAATAAAAAGAGAACTACTACAACTACATTACCTTTCTATGTTTAGAACCTTACAATCATTCATTCATTCATCTCATGCTTTTACTCACTGTGCTGCACTAGGTCACCAGACAGTGCACTGCTCGTGTGGTGACATTAAGGAACATGGCGTGAGTTCCTGATGTTTTGGCCTCTATGGGACGTGTGCGTACTGAGTCTAGAGTCACGTATGTGCAGCGTTGGCTCATCCGTTCGTCTATTTCGGACAGACTATAGTGCTGTTAAATCCTTGGAATGTCTTCTGTGCAAATCTTTTACTTTCCGACTGCCATCAGGCAGTGGAAGCACATGCCTGTGGCATTAGCATCACACCACAGAGCACACAAGTCGCACACGGTGGCACGACCTCATAATCCCCAGGGCGACCCTTGGCGCCTCAAGTATCTATGCAGTAAACACGCTGTAAAGCATAATAAAGGAAGTCACCATGTCACATACCAATGGGACTGTTTAACATCCAACACTAAATCACTAGAATAATTACATGAGATCTGAGCAGTTTTGTTCATAAAGTATGTCAAGCATAGTTGGAGGTGAACTTTCCTTATTTTTGTAAAATGATAAGCTTAAAAGTCACGCAGGAACATTGACTGACAGTGTGGTTATTATTACTGTGTATTACAGGAGGCCTGCTGTCACACACATTTGATGTTTTTCATGACATGATCTATCAAACATTTTCTCTGGTTATTACAGTATTTAACAATCAATTTAAAACACCAAAACCACTGTGTTCTCCATACCATGGTAATATACCACATTAGTGGTGGGACTCGATTAAAAAATAATAATAATAATTAGACACTTTTTAATTAATTAATGAATTTAAATTAGTCGCATTACAATATTTGACACGAGAAGAAACGTTTTTCCAATTTAAATAGATTTACTGTATATGACTGAGTCAATGAAGACAATAAATGAGCTTAAACAACAAAATAGTGTTTATTATTTTCATCACTGAGTGCTAACATAATGTGCAATAAATAAAATAAATGTATTTTTAGGAGTTACCATTGATGGAAAACTTGAATGGAAATCACATATAAGTATAATAAAAACAAAATGAGCAAAAACCATTGCTGTAATTGCCAAAATGAAAACTGTACTTGACAAAAAATCTCTTCTATTACTTTATACTGTAACTCCCTCATTCTTCCTTACCTAAAGTATGGCTTGGAAATATAGGGAAACAACTACAACTCCAATACTCATCCTATTTTCCTACTCCAAAAAAGGCAAAAAGAATTATCACTAAAGCAGATAAAAATAACATAAAACAAAATTAAATTTATGTTAAAATAACTATTCTAAATACATGTGCAGTTCTCTTCTGTTGGACACTTGAAATTGTTTATCATAAATCTTTGTGTTTTTGTCTCGTGGAAGTTTGTAAACAGGGTTAAGCATAATAAATATTAACTTCAGCCTAAACCCTTTCGGTCATGCTGTACACAAAATCATTTTGTTTTGTTTAATGTTTAACGGAATGAAATGACCGAATTAACCACTACTACTACTACTTCTACAACTACTTCTACTACTACTACTTCTACAACTACTACTACTACTACTACTACAACTACTTCTACTACTACTACTACTACTTCTACAACTACTACTACTACTACTACTTCTACAACTACTACTACTTCTACAACTACTACTACTACTACAACTATTACTACTACTACTACTACTACTACAACTACTACTACTACTACTACTACTACAATATGAATAAAGAATGTTATGATTGCATTGTTCAGAAAGCACAAACTTAAAGTTAAGTAAGCTATATTCATGCTTTTCTGGATTTTTTGTAAACTTTACAAAACAATTTTTTTTTGAAGTATTCAAATAACACACAAAAAACACAACTCTTGTATTGTAGTCTGTGCATCAGTATTATGGTATACCAGGAACTAGTGTAATGAGAAATGTTCCACGCTGTTTGGACTGCAATAAAATAAATAAAAAAGATTAACAGTGTTATTTTTTAAGTACGTTACTTTTCTGTAATTAATTAATCGTGAATAAAGCATCAAAGTCCCAGCTCTAATATTTATATTTAATTCTAGTACCTCCAAGGGTTTTAAACCAAGGAAAAACACTGGGTGACAATTAAACCATTAATCAGTGATTATTGTATTAACTAACAGCTGTTTTTCTTAGTAAAAACTCATTACATCAGAGTAATAATATTTTTATAGCATCCAGTAAACTAACTTTTACTATGTCATGTTCGAGGCTCTGTAATAATTTGTGGTTACAAAATACTAATGAACATTATTAATAACCTTCCCGGTGGTTCGTGTGGCTAATTGTCAAAGAGAACCAGGGTGCTGAGTTGCTCTTTTCGATACCGTGTTGTTTTTATTAATGTCGTACAACCATTAAAAGTGTTAATATTTAAATGCATGTGTGTAGCTCTATGTGTACAGACACGACATGTGCACAACACCACAACACCGGACTTTTCAGTGGACTCACTGCGGCTGTTGTGAACAGGAAATTACGTGCTTTTGTCCATGTGTTTTTATTGTATCTCAAAAATTTCTACAGACGCCACATTGGCATTATTTTGTGTAGGATCAGTACCCTGTTAAAGCAAATGTTTTGTGTTTGTCTTTAAATGAGACATATTGTACACATGTTCATTGTTTTATCCAAATATAGTACAGATTGTAAATAATAAAATACCAACAAACAACATACAAATAAATAACTTCCTGTTTAGAAGAGCTGTGGTGAGTTCACTGTGGATTAAAAGGTCAACTTTTAACGGTTGTACAACATGAATAAAAGCAACACGGTATCGACAAGGGCAGCTCAGCACCCTGTACTTCAACTGCATCTGCTGTTGCCACAGCAACTAGTCACGCTAACCACCGGGAATGACATTCATAATATTAATTAGTATTTGGTGGTCACAAATTGGTATTTCTTGGC
Source organism: Gouania willdenowi (assembly GCF_900634775.1). Classification (NCBI taxonomy): domain Eukaryota; kingdom Metazoa; phylum Chordata; class Actinopteri; order Blenniiformes; family Gobiesocidae; genus Gouania; species Gouania willdenowi. The sequence goes on from NC_041044.1 coordinate 40,662,299, forward strand.
CACACATTTTTTCTTTACCATGCCATGTCTGGGGCTCCGTAGGCCTTTGTGTCTCTACCATATATTATATATATATATATATATGTATATGTACAGTATATCTATATATATCTGTTTTATTTATTTAATAAACTAGTACAGTGCCCGTCAAAAGTATGTATTCATATTGTGGGAGCTTAAGTAGAGTTGTCAACTATGGCCAATGAGTATGTGTTTGAAGGTTGGATGTACAAAGAGGTGTACATGATAAATGTGTTTGTTGTTTTTTTTACTCATTTATATATATATATATATATATATATATATATGTATATATATATATATATATATATATATATATTATTTGGTGTATTTTTCTGTAATGTATGTTTTTGGAGTCATTATGTGTATTTTTGTATCTTTCTGTTGTTTTTTTGTGCATTTTTTGTATAATTATTGTTTTTTTTTAAGTGTGATTCTGGAGTCATTTTGTGTATTTTTATGTATTTTTTGTACAGTTTTGTGCATTTCTATTGTCATTTTGTGTATTTTTATGTATTTTTTGGTATAGTTTTGTGCATTTCTATTGTCATTTTGTGTATTTTTGTATAAATATTTAGTTTGGTGTATTTTGAGTCATTTTCATATTTTTGTTGTCGTTTGGTGTATTTTGTGTGTTTTTGGAGCCTTTCTGTTGTCGTTTTGTGCATTTCTGTTGTCGTTTTGTGTACTTTTTGTATAAATATTGTTTAGTTTTTTGTTTTATTTTACTCATTTAGTGTGTGGACATGTGTGTGTGCGCGACTCTCTACCTGGTTACCGTGTGGGACTCTCTCCATCTCCTCCGTGGGTTGTCTCTCACACACGCACATGTGCATCAGCCGCTCGCATGCACATACTCTGTCAAAAGTTGTTGAAATGCGTTGAGAAAAAGGAAAACGGACCTGGAAGTACCACGACGCAATCGAAATTGGGAGCCGTAATCTCAAAACAAAATGAAATTGAAATTGCAACACACTTAAATAACTTTTAGCAGTACAAAAACATTTTTAATATTGACCTTCTTTTGTGGACTGGAGGAGGGTCTTCTTCTACTGATTATTAGAGGTTGTAAATGAACAGATTGGTGCACTGGCACCCCCTCACACTGAGGTCAAAAGCTGAATAGGTTTCATTTCTGGGTAAACATGAATGTGCCGTCCTGAGGAGTGTTCCATAAAGCGGGTTATGTTCAAACTCTGAGTATGTTCAGGCTGAAATGAGGGAAACTCTGAGTATCCCATTCCTAAACGTGAGGTATGTTCTTCTCTAAGTATGTTTCCAATGGCAACATTGTCCGTGAACTAAACCTGGTCGCTGGCAGGTTTTATCAAAGAAACCCTGTGTTTCTACCTGGCTCCGCCCACCTGAACACCGTTTCTGAACACTTTAATTAACCTTAACAATTTTCTCTGAAACACATCACACACCACAGATGTGTTCACATCATTACTAATGTTGTGTTGCTTTACTTTTTTTTTTTTTGTGCAAACGGTAGTTTTTTTTAAAACATTGTGGATGTAGGTTGAGGTTGATCTGCATTAAAACATCTACTGACGTCTGTAGTAAAGTTCACTGAATACAAACCTGTGGATAATATAAAGGAGGAGATGGTAATTAAATGAATCCACTTTTAAGGCTCGATTGTTGTTTTATATTGTTAAACAGTTAAATCTGTAGGTTACGGCTCTTTGAAGGTATGATGGCGCAGTGAGTTGTGATGCTGCTGAGTTGTGATGCGGTGGGTCGCAGGTTCGCGTCCCGATTCAGTGTTTTTTATGACATTTTTTAGGACGTTGAGATGACTCTGGCGACAATATTACATTAAAAATCAATATAAATGACGCAATATCAAGTGGCATTTACTGTCTTAATATCCAGTGTAACAGGAGGGCTCTCTATGGAGCCATCCAATGCTGCTGCCACGTGTCCTCAGACACATTTGAATAGAAGCAATAAAGTAATGAAGCGACCAAATAGTGTGACTAATTACGGGTGATTTAAGCCACTATAATCACTGAAGACTGAACGCACCTTTAGAACAGGCTCATATTCCTCAAACACCAGCTTATTTCACCCATTACGGTGAATAAATCACTATTTTCCGGGTGGTTGCCATGGCAGCTCGACTCATCTTCGATCCATTGATGACGGCTTTTTATTGTGCACGTCAGTAACCCAAGGTGTACATACTCAGGGTTGATTAACCCACTTCATACCAGCTGTAATGGAATACCCAGAGTTTCTCATCGTGGGGTATGTTGACCCAGAGTTTATGGATAGACTCAGAGTTTGTTAACCGTCCTTTATGGAATACCTCTCAGGTTAAATAAGATTAACATAAACCTTTTGCAAAACCAAATAAGTCCAAAATAATGCATGCACACACTCAAACTATGTGCAAGCAGTCAAAAAAGTTTCAGGTCGAACAGACACCGCGTTGGGGAGAAGTTTGCTCCACACACACACAGAACTTCCTTGATTTATTAGATAGATTTGCTAAGCCACTGTCATGTCAATGAAGAGTTTTAATGTTCTTCCTAAACACGTCTTCTTTATCTGAAGTTACTCGGCTTTTTTCATACGATATACGTTACATTCAAAAGAATTTCTAAGACCATAGAGACATGGGGAGGTCATTCTTAAATATTGGCGTTTGGGTTACTGTGTGTGTGTGTGTGTGTGTGTGTGTGTGTGTGTGTGTGTGTGTGTGTGTGTGTGTGTGTGTGTGTGTGTGTGTGTGTGTGTGTGTGTGTGTGTGTGTGTGTGCGTGTGTGTTTACCTGGCAGTTTTGGGCGCAGACCATGCGGGGCCCTGCTGGGGTTGATGCCCCGTACAAAGCAGTCGAATAGGAAACTGATTTGTTCTCCCTCAGCACACGATAAGAAGAAAACTCCAGCCCCTGCAGGTTGGAAATAAAGGCTCAGATCACATAGAAATGGTAAAAAAAAAATCTAGAATATCGAACAAGGAGTACTGACGAAACAAGTGGTGCTTGGATATGAATAAAAAATGTGTAAAATCTAGTTCTTTAATAAGGTTTGGGAGGCTGTGTGAAGTCAAGGCTGTTCTTTGAGTCCACTTCAACCTTTTGTTCTAACGATTACATCAAAATGGCTGTCAATTCAACTCCCACTCTCCCATCAGGTCTGCATAGTGGGAGACGGGCACGAAAACACAAGAGCAGCGAAAAGAAGGAAAAAGAAAGAACATGAAGACATTTCAATAACATGTTGTTATCAAAGGGAACATTTCACATATCTGCACTCTGGAACACACTCTCCATAACTCGTCTTTTTTGTCCTTTTAACGCATTAAGTGGAGAACATTGTGTTCACCCACTCACAGTTGTCTTGGTGAAGGGATAATTATTAACATGTCATTCAAACATGGTTCAACTGCTTATTTTATTTACGGCACCTAGTTTTGATTTAGTTGAAAAAAATTTTTTTAAATTTTTATGTTGAAAGTTCTGAAAATATTTTAAGTGAGAAAGTGACAAAGTATCATATCAACATGTGGTTATTTGATCCATTAAACCCACAAACACACATTTTGACATTTTGGAGTTTTTCGGAGACCCTCCATTGTGCTACTGACCAAAATTCCAGTCAATTTCAAAACAAGAGCTTAATTTACAAAAGCGTAAAAAACTAATGATAGACAAGGAGAGATGCTTTTTGTTCTTAAAAGGGCATGTTTGATTTTTGGCTTCAAGGCGGTCCCGGGAAGATTTTACATTCAGCTTATAATGCATATACGAGGGGTAGGATTTCTCTCCTACTCCTTTTTTAAAGGTGTACACTTTGTGTTTTTGACTTATTTTGGAAATTAACTAGTTTTGCGACTTTCCATGTATTCTATATGTATTGTTTTTGTTTTTACATGTTCAAAAATGAATAAATCAGGTGACCTCAGGAAGTAATACATGAGGTAACAACGTGCTGTTTACTACACTGAATAGATAAAAGCCAAATTAATCAGCAATTGAAAATAGCTTGTTCAATTTATCAATTGGTCCACGTAGACCAGGTATGCTGAGGAATTTGTAAACATCCAATACGACTTGGATATAAGAAAAGGAGGAATTTGACTCATCTCTACCTTGACGAGGCAGCGTTGGTTTCAGGACAAGAAGCTCTCACAGAGTTCATTGAGTCACTACCTTCCAGCAAATGTCAAGTTCAGAGCCTGGATTGTCAGCCAGTTAATGAACAGGCGAGCCAAGGCCAGACCACACTGCTGGTGGCGGCTGGTGGAAATGTGATGTTCGAAAGAAACAAATCTCGTTTCTTCAACCGGAACTTCCTTCTGACGGCCCAGGCGTCTCCAAACAACAACCAGCCTGTTTGGAAAATTGCCAGTGACTGTTTCAGATTTAGAATAGATTTAGAATAGCTGAGGCTTCAACTATGTAACTCTTTATAATAAAAAATAAATAGAAAATAAATAAATCAAAGCAAATCAAAAATCAATGCATCATGGGGTGGTTGAGTATGACTAGTGTTCCCACCGTGCATTCTTAGGAAATGTCCCCATATAGTATACATACAGGTAATTCTCGCGTACTCATCTTTTCATACTATCTAATGTGAAAGTAGTACATACTCATTTTCAGACTTAGTATGTGTAGCACGTTAGTATGACATTTCGAACACGGCCCATGACTTATTTTTATTTTTATCCACCAGAAAACTCAAAAGTAACAAAACAAAGCAGGCACAGGGAAAACACCACCGGGTGGGAGCAGGAGCTGAGAAAAAAACAAGGACACAACATGACCAAGCAACAACCACTGACATTGAGCGTAAATAGTGAGGGAAGCTTCATAGAAAACAAACAGAGCTACTACTACATCACATGAAGACACGAGCAGGAAGCCAAGTTAACGCTAGAATTAGAAACCAAAGCTACACACAAGTAAATAAGCTAGAACTGAATTTAAATAACAAAAAAAGGACCACATAGCGCTAAAAAAAAAAAAACAAAAAAAAACAACAACATTAAAAATACAGACCTTTTCAATTTTATTTATTATTTTATCTTCTGTTTACATTTATTAACCAACACATCCAACTCCTGAACCAAACTAAAAGACTACTTGTGGTTGGCTCATTTAGGTCCTATGCTAGATAATTATATCTTGGATGTATCTCCGTTAGCTGGCTTCAACTAACCAAACATTCCCTGTCAGAGAGGAGCTGTCCTACGACAGTCGATAACAACATGATAATTTAAGCCAAGTGCTTTCAGCCTGGGTACGTGCACGTTCACATAAAAGGGATGGAGATTGCATCATCAGACCAATCACTACAATGTAAATCCTGGCAGAGTGAGCGTCTTTACAATGAAGGAGGAACAAGTTATGATCTTAAACAAATATCATGAATTTAATCCATGATGACAGCCAAGAGCTACAGTAGTGCTGTGCAGCAGGAGGCGGAGCTTTTAAACTTCCTCAGATCTGATCCACTTCATAACCTGGTCCTGACCAGGCTAGGTGATGCTTAAGCTTATAATTATGAATAACTAAAATCCATAATTCAAACCAAAAACAACACTGTTGTTACAGAAAAGGCAAAAATGAAAAAAACCCACGCAGGACGCTGCTGACACATGAATGCGTAAAAGTGCGATATTATTCATCATATTAATCCATTGGATGGGATATCCCATCTCACGCTTTTATGCATTCACAGAGTCGGCGATTCACATTCACAGAATCAGCCGATGAAGCCTGCGTCTCGATCCGTATGCGCGGACGAGTGAAGTCATATATTAATTAATTAATGATTTCACCTGTCCGCGCTAACGATCAGCTGACTATAGATCAGTCCATCATATATAAATCTATATCTTTCCTAAATTATGTCATCAGTAAATGAAATGATCGCATCAAAGTCTAAAAATTCTCTCTCCTGTCAGCTGTCACATCAGATCCACACAGTGACGTGTTCATTCATCACCTTTTATTGAACAGCTCACTTTTGGAACTGATTGGTCAGGACCAGGCCAGTTGTTCAGCATAAGTTTCCATGGGGATTTAGCTGCGAACTTCGCAGTCCAGCACACACTGATTAAATGCTGGAAGTTAGCGAGATAAGAGGTAATCTCGGTTCGTAACATAGGCCCTTAAATAGCGCCCAACATAACACAAAACTCCAGAAATACAGAAAATGACAGCAAATATAGACAAAGTGTAAACAAAGACACACTAAACAACCACTTGAACACAAAAGGACTTCAAAGACACACAAAATGGCAACTAAATTGCACAAATGACAATAACATACAAAATATTAGGGATGTCCAGATCCGATATCGATATCGGTCCGATATCAGCCTGAAAACAAATATCGGATATCGGTTTCAAATTTCCGGATTTTGGTTAATAATAAATGGATCAGTTTTTCTCATGCCTACTGTTGCTGACTATTGTTCCCTGAGTTACTTGATCAAGCTTTTTCTAACATTCAACACTACAAAATGAGTAATTATTATTTTTTATTAAAGAAAAGAGTGAGTAAAAAAAAAAAAAGTATGTATGATTCATGCTGATATCGGATCAATATCGGTATCGGCCGATACACAAGGCTGCAATATCGGTATCATATCGGAAATTAAAAAGTTGTACCGGGATATCCCTAAAAAATATAACAAAAACACACATAATGACTTGAAAAACACACAAAAAGGCAACAGTAATTTGCCATACTTGACAAGAAAATAGACAAAATGAATTAAAAAACACCAAGAAAACCTTAAAATTACTACAAAGACAAAACCCTTTGTTCTTTCCTTTATTAATGCTCAGATTATTATCAGATTATTCTAAAATGCTAACAGGAAGGTTGATAATGTGGCCCCTGCTCTCATAAAGTTGCCCATCTCTGCTTTATGGAAATGGGGTATTATTATTATTATTATTATTATTATTATACAGTATATATCTGAACTTATATTATGTTATTGTGTGAACACAGCAGAATAATAGGTAAGTCTTTTACTAACGGCACCTCTAATACACCTCTCTCTTTTCTTGTTTTGTTCTTCTCTCCTCCTCTAAAAAATAGAGAAATTCAATGTATAAATGTGATCACTTTCTGATCACATTTTTCTGTCATTCTTCTTTTCTTTTCTGTTTACTGTATTCTGTGTTAAAAATGAATAAATAATATAATGTATAACATAGGATAACAATAGGCCTGATACTGTTTTCTTTTCTGTTGCATTAGCCTCGACTGACCTCACGCATCCATGAAAAGGGTTTATTTCTCTCTTCTTTCTACAGTCTCATCTTCCACAGCCTGAGGGGGAATTTTTCAGGTACTTTTGTCACACCAAATCAAAGCTTTCTAATCTGTTGGTTTAATAATCCAGGCGTTCAGCTGTTTTCTTAATGCCATGCCTTCAGGGCCTACAGACTGTTTCTCATTAACATGCTGAGAAAGCTGTGGAACATTTCAGTATGGTCGATGTTAGGATGTCTAACTGTGCTCATTACTGCAGTGTTAGCGATCAATACATTCATACATGTTGGGGCACAGAGAGAGGCATCTGACATGATCAGCAATTAAGGAAACACTAAATTGTTGGCACTCTTTTTCAAACTGTCAATGAATCATTTTATTTAAAGTGTGTGATGTTTGTTTAAAGTCACCTGTGGCAGGTAACAGGACGAGAAATAAGGGCTGAGAACTGTCTGAGAACTTAAGAAGCAAAACTGTGGAAAACTATGAACAATCTCAAGGTTGCAAGAGCATCTCCAGAGATCTTCAATATGATCAAGAAGTTTATTATAACCATGGGACTGTGGTACGGAAGAGTTAGAATGGTGGATAAAAAATCTACAGTCCATTTTTTTTTGGTTTTTGGTTTTTGGTGTGTGGAAAATTATGTATATTTTGGCTTTTTTCTACTGCTTTTTTATGTTTTTTCATTGCACATAAAGGAAATAAACATACCAAAAACATTTGTAATTGCAAAAAATTCTGGGAGAAATGGTGCATTTTCTGGAAAAATTCCAGGCGTACCAATCAGTAGCGGTGCTAAAACTGAATGGTTAAGTTAAAATAAGCCAAAAATAACCCATCTTTGGAATTAAAGCTATGATTATTCTGAATAGTATGTGTATATTGGCCCAACAAAGCAAGGCAACCTTATGTTAAATAGAAAGTAAAAATTAAATGTATTTTAAAATCATGAAAAACAGCAACATAATTAAAGCCTGCATTACAGTGTTCTACAACAGCGGTAAGTAACCATAAACATAGTAAATATTGTTTTATTTCCTAAAGCTATCGGCATTAAAATGCTTTTAATCACTGTTTTACCACCAACATGTGGTTCTGCACGGGTGCCATTGTTGCTATAAGATGTCAGACAAATGATTTTTCATGGAAGTTCAACTTTAGTGTGAAAAAGCTTTGACTCCTTTCTTCAGTTATAATTATGTTTTAAATTACCCATGTTGAATTACAATTCAATTACGATTACAGTGACCAGCATTTTCTCCAATTACAATTCAATTACAAATATTTTTCATCCTCAGAAAGTCCATTACTTCCTCAATTACTAAAGTTCAGTTACCATCAATCACAATCATTGAGCCTGAAATAAATAACCTAATAAAATGTAACCTTCCTCTTGTGTTAGCTTTCTGTTAGTGTCTCTTATGAAAACGTGTCCTAATTCATCTGTAAAATACACTAAAATCAAAAATCTAATTTCTTTCCTATCTATTAATTTGCTTGTTACGCTTCTTAATCAATTAAAAAAAAGGTTTTAATATTTTTAGGTGTGGGTATCTGAGCCTTTTTTGTGTCAGTATACCCCTTGATTTGTTTTTTTTTGTTTTTATGGCAAAATGTGGGAGAAGCTTGACGCTATAAAACATATTTTAAAAATTGTTAACTACATATGTGTAGAACTGTACATAGCACTGTAACATTAAATTATAATTGACAGTTTTTATAGAATTTCCATTACAAAGTCATTTATCAAAACTCAGTTAGAATTTTAAATAAGATTACGACAGCAACCAATCTTTTAAATTACAATTACACTTATAATTATTCCATAATTGTAATTAATTATCAATTACGTGATTAGAATTATAATTGACCCCAACACTGGGTGGTACCATTACTTTCGTCCGAGACTGTAAGAATTAAAAGAGGAAACTCCCCAACCTGAGCTTAGCATGACAGTGGAGCCTCACGTTCCATTGTTAACACACACTTAATATCAAAATAAAAGAGTAGGAGAACTACTCCAGCCCAAAGGAGGGTCAGAAAACACTTACAAAGCACATTGTGCCAGGTAAGCACCTTTACATGTGCATCGTATAGTACTACAAGAGTAGGTGTGTTTATGTTTGCTGAGGGACAAAAGACCGCTGACACTGCACGTTAGCAAGCTCACAATTGCTTTTTATTTTATTTTTTTGCCAGTCCAAACTCTGCCTGGGATTGTTTATTACCGCTTCTGCGTGTGTGTGTGTGTGTGTGTGTGTGTGTGTGTGTGTGTGTGTGTGTGGAACACGTGTGAACCCAATGAGACAGAAAGTATCCGGCTCTGTGCCACAGATCGTCGTGGTATACGCTGGCCTCATTATCACATCTATTAGCAGCTGCAGCTCTAGCATGGTGCTTTATCTCAGGCTCTACATGTGATCGCACGTCCAACTGAGACATTGCAGTCTTTCCACTTTCACCCAAATCCCCTTCGGGTCGGGTGTCACGTAGCATTTGTGAGTCGTAAATGAAAAAAAAAAAAAAGAGGCTCACCCCGTTGCCACCGTGCATCTCGTTTTCATCTCTGCAGCCAAACGTTCTGCCTGAGGCACGGATGACTTTTATAATAATTTTATAATGCAGCAGCAGCAGAAAAGCTGGGCAACATGAGGTGAAAGAAAAGGCCCCATCACAAGGACCACAGGGGAAATTAGGCAGCAGTGAGGGGCGAAAAGAGGTTATTCAAGACAATGGGTAACACAAAAATGCTAACTACTAAGGAATGACGAGGGTAACTTAAAGAAAGCTCTAACCAATGTTTGCACATGATAACAGAGCACAAAGAGATCACATGGAGCGTTTTTCACAGATAATCGCCGCCTGAAAATGAAATCAATACCGAGGTGTGAATAGAATTTTTTTAGAGGGACGTCAATCAGTGACCAAAAGGATCTCATCAGGTAAATGAAAAACTAACAGGTAATAAAAAACAGGGATGGACCGAAATGAGAATTCTTGGTCGAAAACCGAAACACCAAAACAAATTATTGGGCCAATTATTAGTATAATCAAATTCAGGGCTATAGTAACCACACTATTAAAGCACTGTAATTGTATAAATCTAGCTATAAAGCAGCAAAGGTCTGCGTGCGTGTGTGTTTGTGTGTGAGTGTGTTTGTGGAGCGAATTTCTCCCTGATGCGGTGTCTGTTCGATCTGAAACTTTGTCAACGGCTTCCAAATACCACAAGTGTGTGCATCCGTTATTTTGGAGTAATTTGTTGTTGCAAAACATTTAAAACCTTCATTATAAGATTACGGCATTTTTCGGTATTGAGTGCGCTACTTCCGGTTCCGGGTTCATGACGTCACTGTGTTGCAGTTTGTTTAAAAAAGGTCAAGTTTTTGTACTGCTAAAAGTTATTTTACTTAATATGTCATGGTTATTTAAAATGATTCCCGTGATCCCAGACATCCTTTAAATCGCGGGTCACGGCCTCCCCGGAGGCGGCTGTGCTGAAACACACCCACACAAGGCTGATGCAAGTGCGTGTGAGAGTGTTGGGATGTATTTGTTGAACGCACACCGAGCTGTTTAGAGAGAGAGTTGTGACTTTGGTCTTGTAAAGCACACACACACGCACACAGTATTTATGATAAAAAATATACTGAGTAAAATAAAATAATTATACAAATTTATACAAAAAATACACAAAATGACAACAGAAATGCACAAAAATATACAAAGATGCTCCAAAAACACACAAAATGGCTCCAAACAACATAACACAGAAAAATACATAAACAACAACAAAAATATAAAAATGACTCAAAATACACAAAACTAAATATTTATACAAAAAATGCACAAAAACACAACAGAAAGATCCAAAAACACACAGAATCGTTCCAAAAAACATACATTACAAAAAAATACACCAAACGAAAAAAAATACAAATTTACTATTTTACTTGCACCCCCTCAAATTAACCCCAGTTTATAACACTACAGAGTACAGAGTATGTACACCTCTTTGTACATCCAACCTTCAAACACATACTCATTTGGCCATAATTGACAACTCTACTTAAGTTCCCACTATATGAACACACACTTTCGACAGGCACTGTAATAGTTAATATTAATGATTAAAAAAATAAATCAATTTAAAATAGATAAAAATATTTATTTAGCACTGACATTCCAACAACGCACAATATAGCATAAAATAATAAAATCTTTAACTCATAAACAATAATGTACAGGCCTATAAGCAACTGGGCTGCTGAAAAAGTCAAATTAAATGTGTTCTCTCATCATACCACAAAGGGGCGGAGTCATGAAAGTTTTAGGGGTATTAAAACGTGCACAAAGGTCACTCCACACGTTAATGTCAGTCCCGGCATCAAGAGGGGACGTGAGGGGGCAACGCCCCATCAGTCAAAATGTAGTGTTTTAATTTTTTTATATATTGTTTTCAGTTTATGATGTGTCAAAACAACCCAAAACTCGGAAGAAACTCTACTGACTCTAATGAACAGTTTTGGAAATTGAAATTCAGAGTTTCCAGTGGTCCTTGAACCCATCACGCACTTGCTTACGTTATGTCGTCAGTGCATCATCCCGCAACAAGGAGTAGCCTGTAGTCAGCAGCTATATTTGAGTCTATTCTGTGTGAAATGGCTGAGTGTTTCAGCGAGCGTAATGGGAAATACATGAGAGCTTGAACACTTTGGAACTCATCAGTGAGAATTTGCTGGAGGCCAACAAAGTGAACCCACTACTGGATTTAACAAACACAGAAATAGTTGAGGGACAGTTCACAGTTGCACGGGAGTTTCTGAAAAACATGTGCACAGGCCAGGACGAGGAGAAAGTGACTTTGAGTCAACTTGTTGCAAAGGAATACATGGTACTTGTGGCAGTGTGTTATTGTAACTTATTATCATGTTTCTATGTGGCTTATATAAAACAGTTGGGCTGCATAAGTTTTCTCATACCATGCATACAAGTCATCGCCCCCCTTGGTTTCTGTACTGAACTGGCGCCGGGGCTGGTTAATATCGGCTACAAAAGCCAGGAACTGTTTGCGGTGACTGTTTCTGCACCAAAAATAGGACAGAACAGCATGAAAAGCAGTTCACACTACAAAACTTACTCACACGTGCTGTCCCTTATAGGTAAAAAAGCCAAAAGTGTCACATATTGTACAGCTATTTGTTAATAAATGTGCCTGTGTGGCATTTTTCACCAGCAAATTTAACCCAGAATTTTCTTTCTGGTCAGACTTTATTGAGTTAAAAATGTCGAGATTAACACCATACAGTATATCACCATTTTGAGAAAAGATATTGAGGTATGAGTATTGGTTCATATCACCCAGTCCTAAATCCACATTAAGTAGGGATGTAACGATTAATCGTAAGGCAGTTAAAAATCGATTCATAGGTATCACGGTTGATATCAATTTTCTGAAAATTGAATCGCAGTACTTTTTTAACCAGCAGAGGACGCTATCCACAAGTGTAGGCGGCGGGCGGAGTTTGCTAATACTTTCTTTCTGGCCGCCTTCTACTCTTAAATATGTTAATAAATGATTCTTTACCCCTTTAGCACCGAAAGAATATCTGTAATATTACATGAATATCTGTAAAAGTCTCGTTTTTCTATTAGCTCTGTCTGCTAGCATAGCTTCTCTTCTTCACTGCAATATATCTGCATGCCAACCGACCACTGTGTTACCAGCGCCCTCTGCTGGTTCAAACAAACATGACGTAAATCAGTGCAATGACGGGTTTTTTTTTTATTAAAGTCCAATTGTTAAGGCACAAAATACACTTTCAGTTGCACTTTTAAAAGAAAAAGAACTATTATGCAGTTTTGCATTGTTTATTATAGATCCAGAATTTAAATTAATAGGCTTCATTTTCATTTGTATTATTCCTTTATTTATTTCATTCAAGATTGGTTTTTAGTTAAATTGCATTGTTTTGAATTGTTTATCAAGGAATTCTTTTGACAATGAAAAATAAAAGGAAAATAGTACAGTATTTTCTAGTTTTTTTCCCAAAAAAAAAATTTGTCTACAGTCCCATTTTGTAAAATAAATCATGAGAGAATCGTATCGTGAACCCAGTATCGTGAATGGAATCGTATCGGGAGTTGAGTGAATTGTTACATCCCTAACATTAAGGTTTTAGTGCCTTACATTAGTGGTGAAGCTATAATTTTGCTATCCACTTCGGTTACAATAATCAGAAACCCCTCTACAACCTTCTATGCAGGCGGAAGTCGGTCACGAGTTGTATGTATCACCAGACAATCTATAACACTGTCATGAAATTGATGAAATACTTTCTGGAAACTTTGACAAGTGTGTGTTCATCTGCGCTATCGAACAGAGAATGAATGAAAACTGCTGTGTCATGTCTAAAATGTATTTTATTAATGTGTAGACATTACTATGTTTAACCAGCCATTTAGAGGTGATAGACTAGTGCAAAGATGTAACTTTAATCACAGTGGAGGCCACAAAAATGTAATGGTCTGACCCCAGGGCAACATTATCAACATTCATGTCAGCATTTACAGGGTCCTTACAGCTTCAGTCAAATAAAATTCAAGACATTTTAGGACTATTTATTGCCATTTGAAATTAAATTTAAGACCATCTTCACAGTAAACACAATTGGGGGAAAAAATAAATGCCACATCCATTACATAGGGTTAGGGGAAATTGCAGACGTACTAATCAAAACCACACCATATTATTACAAAAATAGCCAGAAATCTATAAAACAAATAACCAAAATACAAAAAATTAAAACCATTAAGAAAAACAACAACATGGCCATTTCCCCATGTTGTTGAAAGCATCTACGTCACAGTTTTTTGTTGGTTTCGCATGATTGAAATGTGAGACTAATCACAATCACAAAATCATACTTATTATGTGTGAAAATTTAAGAATTTTGAAACATTGTTTTAAGACATTTTGGTGACAATTAAGGCCTTATTCATGTAAAAAGACCTTATGTAATGGTCTTCTGACAGGAATCCCCCAAAAGAGCATCAAACATCTACAGCTGGTTCAGACCGCTGCAGCTCGGGTCTGAACCAGAACAAAGAGGTCAGAACACATTACTCCAGTTTTAAAGTCTTTACACTGGCTCCCAGTCAGCCTCAGAATAGACTTTAAAGTTCTGCTGCTGGTATATAAATGTGTGAATGGGTTTGGTCCAGAATACATCAGTGACATGTTAGTCAGGTATGAACCCAGCAGGTCTCTCAGATCTATGGACACAGGTCAGATAGTGGAGCCCAGAGCTCACAGTAAACATGGTGATGCTGTGTTTAGTTGTTATGCTGCAAAGAAGTGGAACAAACTGTCAGCAGAGCTGAAGTCAGCATCACATGTGAACATTTTTAAATCAAAGTTAAAGGCACTTTTTTTCTCTACTGCATATGATTGAGAGAGAGATTTTTGGTCATGTTGTTGATGTAATGTGTTTGTTGATGATTTGAATTGATTTTACTGATGATTTTAAATGTACTTATTGATTTTAAACAATTGAATGCTTTACCATGTAAAGCACATTGAGTTGCCTTGTGTATGAAATGTGCTATACAAATAAATTTGCCTTGCCTTGCCTTCATTTCAGATATATGAATTTAATGCCTTTTAAGACTTTTTAGGGATCCGCAAGAACCCTGATTTAGAATAATGACCAATCTGAGCAATAATACAGCAAAGAACAAAAGCTTTAGTCTGTGTTTCTGCTGTTTTGTGTGTTTTTGGAGTATTTTTCCTGGCTTGCAGCAGGCTTCCCATGATTGGGCATGGGACAGGTGTACACCTGTGGCTAGGAAAAATAACATTTAGGGAGCTGAGAATCCACCAAGGAAAGAGAGAATGTTTGAGAGAGCAGAGGCAAGGGAATTGCATTCACTAGCACTTCTTACGAAGCAACCAACGACAGGTACAAAATCACAGTGTGCAGTGCATCAGCACCCATGTCACTGGCCATGTTTACATGGGAGCTTTAATTCCTCTTTAAAGCAGAATAAAAGTTAATTCCTCTTTAAACTGACCTTGTAAACACTTAATTCCCAATGATAATTTAATTCCAAATTTAACTTAATTCTGAATCAAGTGGCTGGTTTATTCCGTTTTAAATTCCGAATTAAATAATTCCTCATTCTTGTAAACAGTTAAAACTTATATCCGCTTTAAGTTCATTTCAGTTGTTCTGTACATGTGCGACTTGTGGTGATGACACGCTGGATGATGACATAATCCAACACGGCGGCCCGGAATAGAGCCGACACTATTTAATAAGAGCGTTAAAAGACATAAATATAATTAAAACACATGAACTTATCACACACATGGAGATCAGCAAACGGAACAGGCTTCATCGGACGGTTGATACTAAGACCCGGACACGGAGTAAATGCGTCCCCATACTGCTGCACAAGCTGTAATATCACCAAGTTTATCATTGTAACGGTTGTTAGAGCTATTATCTTTACCAGGAAGCAACTATTTATTCCTGGTTATTGTTTGACGGAGTTTTACTAGACTTTATTTACTGGTGATTAGTTCCTATCTCCTCCGCTCCGTGGACCAAAGTGTGTTACTGTTGAGTTGTTGCATTAAAACAACAATCAAAGTAAAGGTGAAAACAGTTCTCATGTGTGGTTTTCTGTGTTACAACCGACAATAAAATGTTGGTTGTGTGTTTCTCCCGATAGACGTTATCGACGTGATACGTCATTTTCGCCCCCTGTCCAATCAGAGCCTTCCCAACTCCCAAACCTAAAGTGGAATTAACTAAAGCCAAATAAACCGGTTTTTCATGTAAACCTCAGTTTGGGAATTACTATTACCATGTAAACATGAAGCGCAAGACATTCATTCCGAATTATTTAATGCAGAAAAACTCATTCCAAATTAAAAAAACATCATGTAACCGTGGCAACTGAGGAGTTTAGAACAGCCGTTGCTATGCCGGGGAAGAACCCCACATCACAGAACATCAAAGGAAGAGCAAGAAGTAGAACTCTAAAAAATAGAACAAAAGGCAGAACTAAAAACCCAGAGCTCATAGAGCAGTCACTTCCTCAGGAGAGAAAAAACAGAGTGAAAGCTCAAAGCTGCAGATAGGAGAGAATAGGAAACAGCTGGAACAACCCCTGATTCAAAGAAACACTAATACGTCCCGGAATTAACATCCTTCCCACAAATAAGACACAGCCCCTGAGCTACTCTTAAACGGTAAATCTCATGTTACAACCATCTTTTGGCACAAAGGACAATCTAACAACAAGTGTTTTGCTTAATGATTCTGATTCTTCTCTCCTTTAATATGTCTTTGTTGTGTTTTAATATATGAATCTGTTGTTTTTATATTATTCTGTGTATCTTTTTGTAATTTAGCATATTTTTTTCTGTAATATTGTATAATTTTTCTCCCAGTTTACTTTATTGTTGTCTTTTGTGTACGTTGTTATTTATTTTTGTTTGTTTTTATTTGTTTTATGTAATCCTGTATATTTTTCAGTGGTTTGGTTATCATTTTGTTGTCATTTTTGTGTGTGTATTTTAATAATCTTTTTGTGTGTTTTAAGAGTAATTCTGTGCATTGTTTTGCTATTGTTTTGTGTATTTATGTCATTTTGTATGTTTATGCTAACGGCAGCACAAAATTAGACCAAAGGCTGCTTGTGGCTCCTGTGCCACCAGTGTCCCATGTCTGGACACGTGTGACACTTCAATAGTGACTCAGAAGCAAGGTTGGAGTCAATCATAATTGCAATCACGCAATTGATAATTACAATTATGGCCTAATCATAAATGTAATTTTAGAAATATGTTGCTGTCATAATTGTAATTAAAATGTAATTATAATGTAATTGCCATGTTACAGTTCTACACATAGAGTATGTAGTTAACAATTAAAATATGTTCCATATCAAGCTTTCTCACATTTTACCATTTAATAAAAATGGCTCAGACACCCACAACAAAAATATTAAAATCTATATTTTCATTGATTAGGAAGTCTTAAGATAACCAAGAGATAGGAAAGTAATTAGATGATATATATTTGTTTTTAGTGTATTTTAAGGCTAATTTAGGACCCGTTATCATGAGAAATAAAAAAAATAAATAAAAGTTAACCTTTCTCTTGTGTTAGCTTTCTGTTAGCATCTCATATGATGACGGGTCTTGAGTCAGCTGTAAAATACACTTTTAAAATGGTAAAATGTGGGAAAGCTTCATATAAACATTTTAATAATTGTTAACTACATATGTGTAGAACATGGTTCACCAGTTTATTGTTAAATTATAATTGATATATTTTATTTAGAATTTTAAAGGCAATTGCAATTACCAAGTAAATTATCTAACCTCAACTAGAATTTAATGAGATTACAACAGCAACAAATTTTTAAAATTAAAATTACAATTATAACTACACCATCTTTGTAATTAATTATCAATTGTATGATTACAATTATAACTGACCCCAACCCTGCTCAGAAGCTGCCAGCTAATAATGGTAATCTAGTTTGTTTTAGTAGTACTTACAATACGTTTCCTTGTGTTTCAGGTTGTTTACCAAAGCAGTGACGGTGTACCAGTCATGAAGAGTGGGAATGAGATTGTCATGGATCAGTCCATGAGGAGAGAAACTGACCCCCAACCGCCTGCTGATGAGTGGTTTGATATCTTCAGTAATGGTCTGCTAAAGAAAAAGGTGCTACAGCCTGGAGGAGGAACAGACAGTTGGCCACAAGTTGGACAGATTGTGAAGATCAGTCTAATAACACGTCTGTTGAATGGGACGCTGGTCGAGGAGCTGCCGGAGTTCTGGTTCACTCTGGGAAACAAAGAAGTGATCCTGGCACTGGATGTGGCGGTGCGACTCATGGGAATGGGAGAGAAGGCGCTCATCCAGACAGATGGAAGATATGCATATGGACTCAGTGGAAATCTTTACCCTGAGATTCCGTCAATGGCTAATCTGTCACTTGAAGTGAAGCTGCTAAAAGCTATTGATGCTCCAGACCTGAAGCTGCTGTCCCCCACTGAGAAGATTGCTCTGGCCACCTGCAAGAAGGAGCAAGGCAATGTCCAGTATCGGCGCGGAGCCTACGACTACGCCATCCAAAAGTATGATGCTGCCATGGAAATAACACAGTCCATTTCTGAAGATGATATTAGTTCTGAAGAGGAGAACAAGCTGATGGAACTGAAAGTGAAATGTTTGAACAACATGGCTGCTTCTATGATGAAACTAGAACAATATGATGCAGCGCTAACGTGCTACAGCGCAGTGCTGATATATCAGCCTGAAAATGTGAAAGCGCTTCTCCACACGGGCAAGGTCCTGGCCTTGCATGATAAATACTCAGAAGCCATTCAAACACTACGGAAGGCCCTGGAGCTGGAGCCACACAACAAAACAGTTCAAGATGAGCTCTCCACGATGATGAAAAAGCACCGTGAGCATGAAGCAGCACAGCAAGCCATGGATGAGAAGATGTTGGAGAACCCGTCCAGCACCCACAAACATCAGGCCAAGTCAGCATGGGGTTTGAGCTGGAAGTGGCTGCTTGGTGCCACTGTAGTAGCCATTGGCGGCATCGCTCTGTCTGTGGCCATCTATGCTAGAAAATGATTCAAGAACTGTAGTAACGACATGACTTAAACACTGGAGCACATCTGGCAGTGCATTCTGACCATGTGGTCCATGAGGGTGAAAATATTTATCAGTTTATGACCTCCTCACTGTCACTCTGTTCTCTGTGACAAATGATGTCATCATCCTCTACAGTTACAAGATGCATTTTGTAGGGGAACAAAAGGTAATTATTATTCAAAAGTATAAATTATTAATTTGAATACTTTTGTTTGCCAGGAGTGCCATCTGAAATCGAGGTTTAATAAAAGTTTAAATGTAAAAAAAAAATTATGTTTACAATGTGTACGTTTTTATTTTACAAGCATCTATTCAAATAGGTTACAAGCATAATGATAAATACAGGGTGACTACGGGTTGGAAGAATATAAGAATATACAGTATATTTAAGACTTTTTAATACTACCTTAAAATTTAAGACCAAACTTATGATGGAAATACAGACCAAAGGGAAAATATATTGTTTTACAATTAAAGGCATTGATGTCAGTTAATATAATGTACAATAAGGAAAAATGGAAAAATTCAGTTGTTTAAGAACATTCTCCAAATGTTTTTATTAATGTGGAAAGAAAAGAAAAATATCAACACTGTCCAAAATTATATTTATTGTAACACAATTCTTACAACATTTAATATTAGCGAACAATAACCCAGTGATCAAAATTGACTGGAACCTGTGAGCAAACCAAACGCCAAAGTGTTTTTATCAGATCCTTCACTGTGTAATGCCTTATGTGGAGCTTTGATCTAAAATTAGGACTTCTAAGAAAATGTAAATAATTTGACTAAAACTGACTTTTGAAGGAAAAAAATTAATTATCAATCAATACAAATAATTCCAGCAAAGAAGCCACTAAACCATACCATTTGCTTATATGAATTGTCACTGACCATCCCACATTAGCAGCTTAGTTTCTGTCCTGGCTAATGAAACCTTATATTTCTATTATCTGAAACATAACAATATGAACACATCATTTTCATATGAAATGTTGTGAAAACAGAAATTCTGGGGTGAGGTAAAAGAGGTAGGTGAGAATGTAAGGGAAAAAGAAAATGTCTGACTGGACATCAAGGCATGTGCCTGAGTTCAGTTGATTTGTCTTCCAGCTCCCTCTCAACTAGAGCTGCAACAAATTATTATTTTCATAATCGATTAATTGGTCAATAAATTCATTGATTAATCGGATTAAAAAACACATATTTTCAGCCTCCCATTGTGAATGTAGTGAGAGGTCACCCTAAGGTGGACTTCATTAGCTACACGTGTCCATATATCAGCAGTGAGAGACAGTTTGCTGTTTGTGTTAAATGCAATCTTCACATTCTTTAAAGTCTTCATTTTTATCTCCATGTGCTTTGTTAAATGTCAAATATAAAATGTGTCGTTGACGGCAAAATGTGACCTGGATTAAAAGTGAGGATGATTGTAGTGAAACTTCATCTCCACTTGGGGCGACCATGGCTCAGTGGTCGCCCCAAGTGGAGATGAAGCCTCGAAGAAAGCGCAATATAAATCCAAGCCATTATTATTATTATTATTCATCCATGGACACATGCCTCATGTCAGTGACAATCATGTAGAGCAGGGGTCTCAAACTCAAAGTACCTGGGGACCACAGTAGGCAGAGTCTGGGTGAGGCTGGGCCGCATCAGGTATTCCACAAAAAAACTTTGGTAAAAAAAAAAAAATCTTCATAAACGTCATTACTAACAGATCTTTAAAAGTAGGGTAGGCAATTTTCGAAAGCAAGCATGATTTTGAATGTAGCCTCCCCGACTGCTCTGCCTTTATCCCCCTCCCCTCTTTGCTCTGTCTCACTCACATGCATGTGCACAGCTGCTGCAGAAGAGGAGCTCAGCTCATCGCTTATATTGTGTAATAATTTTGTTGTTTCATTCAGCAGTAAGAAAACACTAAACTTTACCATTATATATGTTAAACCAAAAACTCTGTTTTAACTCTGTCAGCTGTGACGCACTTTCAGTGTGCATGCAAGTAGTCGAGAACAAGCAGGGAGACAGGGAGACGTGATTGGTTAAAAAAAACTGTTTGTTTTTTTCCATTGGTTGATGTCATTACAGATTTACAGCTGCTACAGTTGATGGATTTTCTTTGTTCCTTTTCCAGAGCACATAAGATCTTAATTTCTGTCATGACATTTCAAACAAAAACTTAAAAAGTGTATCTTGAGAAAATCCAACATGACATGATGTCAGCTAGTTGCTGTTGCTCTCCTAGTAAAGTTTTCTTTTTTTTTTTAGCAATAAAGTTAAAGTCGCGTGTTTAGCCAACCAGACGCACGGAGAACCTAATTTCCGCTTTTTCTTCCGGCGACAACAAGGCAGATAATGAACCACTCGGCAGAAATCGCTTTTCTTTTTGCGCTTAATGTTCATGTATTTCGTGATGACATGAACATCATGACATTTGTAGATGGTAGAAAGTACAGAGATAGACAGCGGAAAAAAGGCAATCGCCAGTGGGGCGTTGACTATCCGTCGGGACAGTGAGACATTAGCCGATTATAGCCGATAGAAACCATGGGGCGCATTTACTGGCTTTTATTTTCTATAATAACCCCATGGAATCAGCTGTACGTTCCAGCCAACACCGAAGTTTTGTTGACGAAAACCGAGGCGAGTAGGTGGGTGGGTGGCGCCATCGGAGGTGTGCTTCCCTTGGTGACATCGTCAACGCGCAATGCTGTAAAGTGCCATTCATATTGTAACAAACTAGGTCCTATGTTCCTGAGTTATGTTCCACGTGTAGTTTATTCAATGTTTAACAGGTGTTGTGGTTTCCGATGCCATTTGAAGCATCGTTACGTGCGGCTTTCTCTGCCAATGTTCGTCTTTGTTTATATGAGTTCTGCATGTTGATTGGCTGGGAGGCTGGGGAAGGGCGGGCATTAGCGGAGAATGAGGGGTACATAATGTTTTAAGGACTTCCATTAAAAGCTGATAAATCTTTGATAACGGCTCGAGTCACATCATTACAATACAGTATAAAACACACGGGCCTCACTAACAATTACATTTTCACATTGTCCTGTGGGCAAAAAATTGTCGTCCCGCGAGCCGCGAGAATGAGACCTCTGATGTAGAGGATGTTCTGAATCACAGCTTCTCTCTGTGGTTACTTCATGTCTTTGACATCATGAAGTCTGTCATTGTTTGATGTTTTCTGATGAAATGAGAATGATAGTATAGCATTAGTATGTATTATAGCACAATTTACAACTACTCAAAAATGAACTTGTTTTATTTGCATTATTAGGTTAAGGGATGCTACTCGGACAAAGAGCAATACCCACACATACACTAACACAAAAAGTACAAGTACCTTAAAAATAAATCAAACAACTTGAAGTAGATGTGATAAGTTACTTTAACCCCAGTCTAAATGTAATTAATCCAGCCTCATTCCATTACAGACCAGACTTTATCTTTAAACTATTACCACCATTGTGTACAAGTTAAGTCTATATATAAAGCACATTTAAACACTGCTTAAGCTGATGAAACTAAAATAAAAAAAAAACTATCTCACACACGCACAGGTGCACACACATCACACAAACACTGGCGTGATTTAATTCCAAATTTAACTTAATTCCAAATTAGGTGGCTGGTTTATTCCGTTTTTAATTCAGAATTAAATAATTCTTCTTTTTTGTAAACAGTTAACAAAACTTAAATTCGCTTTAAGTTAATTCCGGTTGTTCTGTACATGTGCGACTTGTGGTGATCACACGCTGAACTTCTCTGCAGTTCACATGTAGATCGGCTCCTTAAAAAACTGCCAGCAGAACATTAAAGTCAATTTAAACGCCATGTAGGCCGCAATCAGGATGTCCTAACATACGATTCACAAATGTTTTCATCTTGGTTACAAACTGAAGCTCGTCAACCTAGAAAGGAAAACGCCATCTCATCTCTCAATCAACATAAACACCAATGTAAATCAATATCAGCAATGACAACAATTCTACATGGAACAAACAAACCCAATGAGACCAGACAATCTTCAGAGCTCCTTCAGAAGTCTACAGCAACTTGTTCATATTGTCGTTCAACAGAACACCACATCAGTAGATGTCCAGAGTATACTGTTCTGACTAAGGATCAGAAGATCAATTGGATAAAGGAAAACAGACGTTGTTGGCGCTGTGCTGGAACTCATCAATCTGCAAAGTGTGATCTAAAGAAATTCTGTGCCACCTGCAAAAGGAGATATCTGCAGATACTCTGTGATGTAAATCAGAGAACCAACAATTTTCCTGTTCCTGCTGTGAAGACACTGTACCTTGACAGACCAGTTGACAGTAATGGTGTCCTCCTTAAAGTCGTCAATGTGATTCTCCGCAATGGTGACCGAACTTTAAAAACATACGCTGTTCTCGATGATGGATCACAACGAACAATTCCGCTTCAATCAGCTGCTCAAAACCTCCACCTGATTGGACAATCAGAAAAATTATCACTAAGAACGGTTCGGCAGGACATTGAAACTCTTCATGGTTCATCTGTCAGTTTTCAGATCTCTCCCTCCGCACACCCAGAGAAGACCTTTACCATCCAACATGCTTTCACTGCAACCCAGCTGGCACTTTCTGACCACACTTATCCTGTACAAACCCTCCAGCAAAAATACAAGCATCTAAAAGACATTCCACGCCCATCCATAGAAAAGGCATCACCACTATTGCTCATTGGCTCAGATCACATTCATCTCATTACTCCTACAGCACCAATCAGGTTAGGCCCTTCAGGATCCCCTGTAGCTGTCAAAACCCTGTTAGGATGGACACTCCAAGGTCCAATCAGAGAAGTTCAGTCACACAATTCCCTAGTGTCTACGCAATGCTTGTTGTTGTCCATCGGACCCCCTGCAAAAGAGTTGCGTTACCATGTTGCAAAACTTTGGAAACTTGACACCCTTCCTGTACACAATGAGAAAGTCGTCATCAGATCGAGGCAAGACAAACAAGCCATGGAGCTTCCTAAAACCGCAACGAAAAGAGTTTTATTTAATGGTGTTCAACACTATGGCACTCCTCTTCTCAGGCAAGCAAACTCACACCTTCTGAATACACCTCAAACGGCAGTAATGTCAAGACTCAGTAACATCAAATCTCGACTATCCAAGGACCTGGACAAAGCAAGCTCATACTGTGAACAAATTTCAAAGCTAGAGGAAGCTGGATATGTGGTGAAGCTGACTCATGACAAAGTTTACAGCACCAGAAGCTTGGTATATTCCTCATCACAATGTTACTCACAATAAAAAAGATCGGATTGTTTTCGACTGTTCATTCACTTTCCAAGGTCAATGCCTCAATAAGTATCTTTTACCTGGACATATCCTGGGACCATCCCTCCTCGGTGTGGTGCTACACTTCAGACAACATGCTGTAGCAATAAGTGGGGACATTAAAGGCATGTTTCCCCAAATCTGCTTCCTGCCCCAAGACAAGCCTCTTCTTCGATTCCTCTGGTGTGATATGAAAGAGGACGTTCCACCAACAGTGTATCAATGGCAAGTTCTTCCTTTCGGTACCACTTGTAGTCGCTGCTGTGCGATTTATGCCCTGCAAACCCATGTAAAAGATGACCAACAATCAGACAAAGATGTGCTGTGTTCAGTAAACAAATGCTTCTATGTTGATAATTGCTCTCAAAGTTTTCTTTCAGCTCGAACACTCCTTGTTAAACTAAGAGCCACTCTTTCAGCAGGAGGCTTCGACCTCCATCAATGGGCAAGCAATGATCCTAATGTCATCAACCACTTACCTAGAGATGCAAGGTCTGAAAGCTGTGAACTTTGGCTGTCTGAAGAAAGGGCTGACCCCCAGGAGCGCACACTTGGACTGCTCTGGAACTGTAAACCTTACCAATTTGGTTACAAATTCAAGTCTGTGGAGACACACCTCATTACCATACATCACATCTATAGAGTCCTTGCACATCTGTATGACCCTTTAGGCTACCTCCTACCTTTCACAACTCGTGCAAAAGCTCTGGTTCAACAACTGTGGAGGACAGAGAGAGATTGGGATGATCCCCTTCTTCACCATGACTATTTTACAGCTTAGAATTCTTGGGAGGAAGAACTACAACACCTATCTCAAATCACCATTCCTCGCTGTTACACTTCTAAGAACATGGATGACCCAGAAACAATTCGAGACATCCACATCTTTTGTGATGCTTCTGAACAAGCCTATGTGTGAGTGGTTGCATATTTTAGATCAGAGGATAGCAAAGGCCAAGTGGAGCTGAGTTTCATACTTGCTCGTTTCCGTGTCTCGCCAAAACGGCAGCTGTCAGTGCCAAGCACTTGGCTATGTATCTTTAGACATTGCAGATGTTGATCCAGTCACCCCCACCTTCTCGTTATGGGACGACATGATGCATCAATCCCTCTGGTATCTTATCCAGATTCTGAACTCCTCAGTCGACGGCGTTGGCGCCATTCACAGATAATGTCTGACCATTTCTGGAAACATTTTATTAAATCCTACCTACCATCACTACAAATATGGCAGAAATGGAAAAGGGACTAACCAAAGTTCAAGTTGAACTGTTGTTATGATCCTTGATCCCCAACTACCAAGAGCTCTTTGGCCTGTAGGAGAAGTGACCCGACTAATCCCAAGTAAAGATGAACTCATCAGGGCAGCTGAAGTTCTAGTGAAAGACAAGACCTACATCAGACCAGTTGCAAAACTAATCCCACTACCTTCCCTTCGTGAGGACCTTCTCTAGTTGATTTTTTTATTTTATTTTATTTCTCACTAGAAATAAGGGGCGATCGTAGCAAAGATCACTAGTTTTTCCTACAGGTTCTCTCTCTCTCTTTTTTACTGCACCTCCCTTCAGTACACTTCCTTGTTTTTTTTTCCTTTTTTCCCCCTTGATTGCATGCGGTTTGCATTCTGTCACTGATTAGTAGGTTGCATTCACCTGATCAGTGCTTATTTAAGATGGCAGTCCCCTGCACTCAGGTTTGGATCTTCACATGGGGTAGCAGTTCAGCAATGGTAAGGTGTCTTCATTAGGGTTTTAGTTATCAAGTACTTAATTTACCATTATTTCCTTTAGAAAGTAACTTTAAGTTGACTTGTTTATTATTCTAATATTATTTTATTTTGTCTTTCAGCACCGAGGTCAATCATTTCATGTATGTTTTTTTCTGTTACCCTCGTTGCCTCCGAAGCTGATCGAATAAACCTCTTGAACTGATATCCAGTCTCATTGTCTGAAAAGGGCATTCTGACCCGATGCCCATGGTGACAGCCCCTTTCATTAGAATCCTTCACCACAGTTACAGCTACTATCTTTACCAGGAAGCAACTATTTATTCCTGGTTATTGTTTTACGGAGTTTTACTAGACTTTATTTACTGGTGATTAGTTCCTATCTCCTCCGCTCCGTGGACCAAAGTGTGTTACTGTTGAGTTGTTGCATTAAAACAACAATCAAAGTAAAGGTGAAAACAGTTCTCATGTGTGGTTTTCTGTGTTACAACCGACAATAAAATGTTGGTTGTGTGTTTCTCCCGATAGACGTTATCGACGTGATACGTCATTTTCGCCCCCTGTCCAATCAGAGCCTTCCCAACTCCCAAACCTAAAGTGGAATTAACTAAAGCCAAATAAACCGGTTTTTCATGTAAACCTCAGTTTGGGAATTACTATTACCATGTAAACATGAAGCGCAAGACATTCATTCCGAATTATTTAATGCAGAAAAACTCATTCCAAATTAAAAAAAACATCATGTAACCGTGGCAACTGAGGAGTTTAGAACAGCCGTTGCTATGCCGGGGAAGAACCCCACATCACAGAACATCAAAGGAAGAGCAAGAAGTAGAACTCAAAAAATAGAACAAAAGGCAGAACTAAAAACCCAGAGCTCATAGAGCAGTCACTTCCTCAGGAGAGAAAAAACAGAGTGAAAGCTCAAAGCTGCAGATAGGAGAGAATAGGAAACAGCTGGAACAACCCCTGATTCAAAGAAAGACTAATACGTCCCGGAATTAACATC
This sequence comes from Gouania willdenowi, assembly GCF_900634775.1. Classification (NCBI taxonomy): domain Eukaryota; kingdom Metazoa; phylum Chordata; class Actinopteri; order Blenniiformes; family Gobiesocidae; genus Gouania; species Gouania willdenowi. The sequence continues at coordinate 40,689,315 of NC_041044.1, forward strand.
CTTCCCACAAATAAGACACAGCCCCTGAGCTACTCTTAAACGGTAAATCTCATGTTACAACCATCTTTAGGCACAAAGGACAATCTAACAACAAGTGTTTTGCTTAATGATTCTGATTCTTCTCTCCTTTAATATGTCTTTGTTGTGTTTTAATATATGAATCTGTTGTTTTTATATTATTCTGTGTATCTTTTTCTAATTTAGCATATTTTTTTCTGTAATATTGTATAATTTTTCTCCCAGTTTACTTTATTGTTGTCTTTTGTGTACGTTGTTATTTATTTTTGTTTGTTTTTATTTGTTTTATGTAATCCTGTATATTTTTCAGTGGTTTGGTTATCATTTTGTTGTCATTTTTGTGTGTGTATTTTAATAATCTTTTTGTGTGTTTTAAGAGTAATTCTGTGCATTGTTTTGCTATTGTTTTGTGTATTTATGTCATTTTGTATGTTTATGCTAACGGCAGCACAAAATTAGACCAAAGGCTGCTTGTGGCTCCTGTGCCACCAGTGTCCCATGTCTGGACACGTGTGACACTTCAATAGTGACTCAGAAGCAAGGTTGGAGTCAATCATAATTGTAATCACGCAATTGATAATTACAATTATAATGTAAGCGATGTAATTTTAGAAATATGTTGCTGTCATAATTGTAATTAAAATGTAATTATAATGTAATTGCCATGTTACAGTTCTACACATACAGTATGTAGTTAACAATTAAAATATGTTCCATATCAAGCTTTCTCACATTTTACCATTTAATAAAAATGGCTCAGACACCCACACCAAAAATATTAAAATCTATATTTTCATTGATTAGGAAGTATAAAGATAACCAAGAGATAGGAAAGTAATTAGATGATATATATTTGTTTTTAGTGTATATTAAGGCTAATTTAGGACCCGTTATCATGAGAAATAAAAAAAATAAATAAAAGTTAACCTTTCTCTTGTGTTAGCTTTCTGTTAGCATCTCATATGATGACGGGTCTTGAGTCAGCTGTAAAATACACTTTTAAAATGGTAAAATGTGGGAAAGCTTCATATAAACATTTTAATAATTGTTAACTACATATGTGTAGAACATGGTTCACCAGTTTATTGTTAAATTATAATTGATATATTTTTTTTAGAATTTTAAAGGCAATTGCAATTACAAAGTAAATTATCTAACCTCAACTAGAATTTAATGAGATTACAACAGCAACAAATTTTTTAAAATTAAAATTACAATTATAACTACACCATCTTTGTAATTAATTATCAATTGTATGATTACAATTATAACTGACCCCAACCCTGCTCAGAAGCTGCCAGCTAATAATGGTAATCTAGTTTGTTTTAGTAGTACTTACAATACGTTTCCTTGTGTTTCAGGTTGTTTACCAAAGCAGTGACAGTGTACCAGTCATGAAGAGTGGGAATGAGATTGTCATGGATCAGTCCATGAGGAGAGAAACTGACCCCCAACCGCCTGCTGATGAGTGGTTTGATATCTTCAGAGATGGTCTGCTAAAGAAAAAGGTGCTACAGCCTGGAGGAGGAACAGACAGTTGGCCACAAGTTGGACAGATTGTGAAGATTAGTCTAATAACACGTCTGTTGGATGGGACGTTGGTCGAGGAGCTGCCGGAGTTCTGGTTCACTCTGGGAAACAAAGAAGTGATCCTGGCACTGGATGTGGCGGTGCGACTCATGGGAATGGGAGAGAAGGCGCTCATCCAGACAGATGAAAGATATGCATATGGACTCAGTGGAAATCTTTACCCTGAGATTCCGTCAGGGGCTGATCTGTCACTTGAAGTGAAGCTGCTAGAAGCTATTGATGCTCCAGACTTGAAGCTGCTGTCCCCCACTGAGAAGATTGCTCTGGCCACCTGCAAGAAGGAGCAAGGCAATGTCCTTTATCTGTGCAGAGCCTACGACTTCGCCATCCAAAAGTATGAAGCTGCCATGGAAATAACAGAGTCCATTTCTGAAGATGATATTAGTTCTGAAGAGGAGAACAAGCTGATGGAACTGAAAGTGAAATGTTTGAACAACATGGCTGCTTCTATGATGAAACTAGAACAATATGATGCAGCGCTAACGTGCTACAGCGCAATGCTGATATATCAGCCTGAAAATGTGAAAGCGCTTTTCCACACGGGCAAGGTCCTGGCCTTGCAGGATAAATACTCAGAAGCCATTCAAACACTACGGAAGGCCCTGGAGCTGGAGCCACACAACAAAACAGTTCAAGATGAGCTCTCCACGATGATGAAAAAGCACCGTGAGCATGAAGCAGCACAGCAAGCCATGGATGAGAAGATGTTGGAGAACCCGTCCAGCACCCACAAACATCAGGCCAAGTCAGCATGGGGTTTGAGCTGGAAGTGGCTGCTTGGTGCCACTGCAGTAGCCATTGGCGGCATCGCTCTGTCTGTGGCCATCTATGCTAGAAAGTGATTCAAGAACTGTAGTAACGACATGACTTAAACACTGGAGCACATCTGGCAGTGCATTCTGACCATGTGGTCCATGAGGGTGAAAATATTTATCAGTTTATGACCTCCTCACTGTCACTCTGTTCTGTGTGACAAATTATGTCATCATCCTCTACAGTTACAAGATGCATTTTGTAGGGGAACAAAAGGTAATTAATATTCAAAAACATGAATTATTAATTTGAATACTTTTGTTTGCCAGGAGTGCCATCTGAAATCGAGGTTTAATAAAAGTTTAAATGTAAAAAAAAATTATGTTTACAATGTGTACGTTTTTATTTTACAAGCATCTATTCAAATAGGTTACAAGCATAATGATAAATACAGGGTGACTACGGGTTGGAAGAATATAAGAATATATATTTAAGACTTTTTAATACTACCTTAAAATTTAAGACCAAACTTATGATGGAAATACAGACCAAAGGGAAAATACATTGTTTTACAATTAAAGGCATTGATGTCAGTTAATATAATGTACAATAAGGAAAAATGAAAAAATTCAGTTGTTTAAGAACATTCTCCAAATGTTTTTATTAATGTGGAAAGAAAAGAAAAATATCAACACTGTCCAAAATTATATTTATTGTAACACAATTCTTACAACATTTAATATTAGCGAACAATAACAGTGATCAAAATTGACTGGAACCTGTGAGCAAACCAAACGCCAAAGTGTTTTTATCAGATCCTTCACTGTGTAATGCCTTATGTGGAGCTTTGATCTAAAATTAGGACTTCTAAGAAAATGTAAATAATTTGACTAAAACTGACTTTTGAAGGAAAAAAATTAATTATCAATCAATACAAATAATTCCAGCAAAGAAGCCACTAAACCATACCATTTGCTTATATGAATTGTCACTGACCATCCCACATTAGCAGCTTAGTTTCTGTCCTGGCTAATGAAACCTTATATTTCTATTATCTGAAACATAACAATATGAACACATCATTTTCATATGAAATGTTGTGAAAACAGAAATTCTGGGGTGAGGTAAAAGAGGTAGGTGAGAATGTAAGGGAAAAAGAAAATGTCTGACTGGACATCAAGGCATGTGCCTGAGTTCAGTTGATTTGTCTTCCAGCTCCCTCTCAACTAGAGCTGCAACAAATTATTATTTTCATAATCGATTAATTGGTCAATAAATTCATTGATTAATCGGATTAAAAAACACATATTTTCAGCCTCCCATTGTGAATGTAGTGAGAGGTCACCCTAAGGTGGACTTCATTAGCTACACGTGTCCATATATCAGCAGTGAGAGACAGTTTGTGTTAAATGCAATCTTCACATTCTTTAAAGTCTTCATATTTTATCTCCATGTGCTTTGTTAAATGTCAAATATAAAATGTGTCGTTGACGGCAAAATGTGACCTGGATTAAAAGTGAGGATGATTGTAGTGAAACTTCATCTCCACTTGGGGCGACCATGGCTCAGTGGTCGCCCCAAGTGGAGATGAAGCCTCGAAGAAAGCGCTATATAAATCCAAGCCATTATTATTATTATTATTCATCCATGGACACATGCCTCATGTCAGTGACAATCATGTAGAGCAGGGGTCTCAAACTCAAAGTACCTGGGGACCACAGTAGGCAGAGTCTGGGTGAGGCTGGGCCGCATCAGGTATTCCACAAAAAAACTTTGGTAAAAAAAAAAAAATCTTCATAAACGTCATTACTAACAGTTCTTTAAAAGTAGGGTAGGCAATTTTCGAAAGCAAGCATGATTTTGAATGTAGCCTCCCCGACTGCTCTGCCTTTATCCCCCTCCCCTCTTTGCTCTGTCTCACTCACATGCATGTGCACAGCTGCTGCAGAAGAGGAGCTCAGCTCATCGCTTATATTGTGTAATAATTTTGTTGTTTCATTCAGCAGTAAGAAAACACTAAACTTTACCATTATATATGTTAAACCAAAAACTCTGTTTTAACTCTGTCAGCTGTGACGCACTTTCAGTGTGCATGCAAGTAGTCGAGAACAAGCAGGGAGACAGGGAGACGTGATTGGTTAAAAAACACTGTTTGTTTTTTTCCATTGGTTGATGTCATTACAGATTTACAGCTGCTACAGTTGATGGATTTTCTTTGTTCCTTTTCCAGAGCACATAAGATCTTAATTTCTGTCATGACATTTCAAACAAAAACTTAAAAAGTGTATCTTGAGAAAATCCAACATGACATGATGTCAGCTAATTGCTGTTGCTCTCCTAGTAAAGTTTTCTTTTTTTTTTTAGCAATAAAGTTAAAGTCGCGTGTTTAGCCAACCAGACGCACGGAGAACCTAATTTCCGCTTTTTCTTCCGGCGACAACAAGGCAGATAATGAACCACTCGGCAGAAATCGCTTTTCTCTTTGCGCTCAGTGTTCATGTATTTCGTGATGACATGAACATCATGACATTTGTAGATGGTAGAAAGTACCGAGATAGACAGCGGAAAAAAGGCAATCGCCAGTGGGGCGTTGACTATCCGTCGGGACAGTGGGACATTAGCCGATTATAGCCGATAGAAACCATGGGACGCACCCACAGAGGCATTTACTGGCTTTTATTTTCTATAACCCCATGGAATCAGCTGTACGTTCCAGCCAACACCGAAGTTTCGTTGACGAAAACCGAGGCGAGTAGGTGGGTGGGTGGCGCCATCGGAGGTGTGCTTCCCTTGGTGACATCGTCAACGCGCAATGCTGTAAAGTGCCATTCATATTGTAACAGACTAGGTCCTATGTTCCTGAGTTATGTTCCACGTGTAGTTTATTCAATGTTAAACAGGTGTTGTGGTTTCCGATGCCATTTGAAGCATCGTTACGTGCGGCTTTCTCTGCCAATGTTTGTCTTTGTTTATATGAGTTCTGCATGTTGATTGGCTGGGAGGCTGGGAAAGGGCGGGCATCAGCGGAGAATGAGGGGTACATAATGTTTTAAGGACTTCCATTAAAAGCTGATAAATCATTGACAACGGCTCGAGTCACATCATTACAATACAGTATAAAACACACGGGCCTCACTAACAATTACATTTTCACATTGTCCTGTGGGCCACAAATTGTCGTCCCGCGAGCCGCGAGAATGAGACCTCTGATGTAGAGGATGTTCTGAATCACAGCTTCTCTCTGTGGTTACTTCATGTCTTTGACATCATGAAGTCTGTCATTGTTTGATGTTTTCTGATGAAATGAGAATGATAGTATAGCATTAGTATGTATTATAGCACAATTTACAACTACTCAAAAATGAACTTGTTTTATTTGCATTATTAGGTTAAGGGATGCTACTCGGACAAAGAGCAATACCAACACATACACTAACACAAAAAGTACAAGTACCTTAAAAATAAATCAAACAACTTGAAGTAGATGTGATAAGTTACTTTAACCCCAGTCTAAATGTAATTAATCCAGCCTCATTCCATTACAGACCAGACTTTATCTTTAAACTATTACCACCATTGTGTACAAGTTAAGTCTATATATAAAGCACATTTAAACACTGCTTAAGCTGATGAAACTAAAATAAAAAAAAACTATCTCACACACGCACAGGCGCACACACACATCACACAAACACTGGCGTGATTTAATTCCAAATTTAACTTAATTCCAAATTAGGTGGCTGGTTTATTCCGTTTTTAATTCAGAATTAAATAATTCTTCTTTTTTGTAAACAGTTAACAAAACTTAAATTCGCTTTAAGTTAATTCCGGTTGTTCTGTACATGTGCGACTTGTGGTGATCACACGCTGAACTTCTCTGCAGTTCACATGTAGATCGGCTCCTTAAAAAACTGCCAGCAGAACATTAAAGTCAATTTAAACGCCATGTAGGCCGCAATCAGGATGTTCTAACATACGATTCACAAATGTTTTCATCTTGGTTACAAACTGAAGCTCGTCAACCTAGAAAGGAAAACGCCATCTCATCTCTCAATCAACATAAACACCAATGTAAATCAATATCAGCAATGACAACAATTCTACATGGAACAAACAAACCCAATGAGACCAGACAATCTTCAGAGCTCCTTCAGAAGTCTACAGCAACTTGTTCATATTGTCGTTCAACAGAACACCACATCAGTAGATGTCCAGAGTATACTGTTCTGACTAAGGATCAGAAGATCAATTGGATAAAGGAAAACAGACGTTGTTGGCGCTGTGCTGGAACTCATCAATCTGCAAAGTGTGATCTAAAGAAATTCTGTGCCACCTGCAAAAGGAGATATCTGCAGATACTCTGTGATGTAAATCAGAGAACCAACAATTTTCCTGTTCCTGCTGTGAAGACACTGTACCTTGACAGACCAGTTGACAGTAATGGTGTCCTCCTTAAAGTCGTCAATGTGATTCTCCGCAATGGTGACCGAACTTTAAAAACATACGCTGTTCTCGATGATGGATCACAACGAACAATTCCGCTTCAATCAGCTGCTCAAAACCTCCACCTGATTGGACAATCAGAAAAATTATCACTAAGAACGGTTCGGCAGGACATTGAAACTCTTCATGGTTCATCTGTCAGTTTTCAGATCTCTCCCTCCGCACACCCAGAGAAGACCTTTACCATCCAACATGCTTTCACTGCAACCCAGCTGGCACTTTCTGACCACACTTATCCTGTACAAACCCTCCAGCAAAAATACAAGCATCTAAAAGACATTCCACGCCCATCCATAGAAAAGGCATCACCACTATTGCTCATTGGCTCAGATCACATTCATCTCATTACTCCTACAGCACCAATCAGGTTAGGCCCTTCAGGATCCCCTGTAGCTGTCAAAACCCTGTTAGGATGGACACTCCAAGGTCCAATCAGAGAAGTTCAGTCACACAATTCCCTAGTGTCTACGCAATGCTTGTTGTTGTCCATCGGACCCCCTGCAAAAGAGTTGCGTTACCATGTTGCAAAACTTTGGAAACTTGACACCCTTCCTGTACACAATGAGAAAGTCGTCATCAGATCGAGGCAAGACAAACAAGCCATGGAGCTTCCTAAAACCGCAACGAAAAGAGTTTTATTTAATGGTGTTCAACACTATGGCACTCCTCTTCTCAGGCAAGCAAACTCACACCTTCTGAATACACCTCAAACGGCAGTAATGTCAAGACTCAGTAACATCAAATCTCGACTATCCAAGGACCTGGACAAAGCAAGCTCATACTGTGAACAAATTTCAAAGCTAGAGGAAGCTGGATATGTGGTGAAGCTGACTCATGACAAAGTTTACAGCACCAGAAGCTTGGTATATTCCTCATCACAATGTTACTCACAATAAAAAAGATCGGATTGTTTTCGACTGTTCATTCACTTTCCAAGGTCAATGCCTCAATAAGTATCTTTTACCTGGACATATCCTGGGACCATCCCTCCTCGGTGTGGTGCTACACTTCAGACAACATGCTGTAGCAATAAGTGGGGACATTAAAGGCATGTTTCCCCAAATCTGCTTCCTGCCCCAAGACAAGCCTCTTCTTCGATTCCTCTGGTGTGATATGAAAGAGGACGTTCCACCAACAGTGTATCAATGGCAAGTTCTTCCTTTCGGTACCACTTGTAGTCGCTGCTGTGCGATTTATGCCCTGCAAACCCATGTAAAAGATGACCAACAATCAGACAAAGATGTGCTTTGTTCAGTAAACAAATGCTTCTATGTTGATAATTGCTCTCAAAGTTTTCTTTCAGCTCGAACACTCCTTGTTAAACTAAGAGCCACTCTTTCAGCAGGAGGCTTCGACCTCCATCAATGGGCAAGCAATGATCCTAATGTCATCAACCACTTACCTAGAGATGCAAGGTCTGAAAGCTGTGAACTTTGGCTGTCTGAAGAAAGGGCTGACCCCCAGGAGCGCACACTTGGACTGCTCTGGAACTGTAAACCTTACCAATTTGGTTACAAATTCAAGTCTGTGGAGACACACCTCATTACCATACATCACATCTATAGAGTCCTTGCACATCTGTATGACCCTTTAGGCTACCTCCTACCTTTCACAACTCGTGCAAAAGCTCTGGTTCAACAACTGTGGAGGACAGAGAGAGATTGGGATGATCCCCTTCTTCACCATGACATTTTTACAGCTTAGAATTCTTGGGAGGAAGAACTACAACACCTATCTCAAATCACCATTCCTCGCTGTTACACTTCTAAGAACATGGATGACCCAGAAACAATTCGAGACATCCACATCTTTTGTGATGCTTCTGAACAAGCCTATGTGTGAGTGGTTGCATATTTTAGATCAGAGGATAGCAAAGGCCAAGTGGAGCTGAGTTTCATACTTGCTCGTTTCCGTGTCTCGCCAAAACGGCAGCTGTCAGTGCCAAGCACTTGGCTATGTATCTTTAGACATTGCAGATGTTGATCCAGTCACCCCCACCTTCTCGTTATGGGACGACATGATGCATCAATCCCTCTGGTATCTTATCCAGATTCTGAACTCCTCAGTCGACGGCGTTGGCGCCATTCACAGATAATGTCTGACCATTTCTGGAAACATTTTATTAAATCCTACCTACCATCACTACAAATATGGCAGAAATGGAAAAGGGACTAACCAAAGTTCAAGTTGAACTGTTGTTATGATCCTTGATCCCCAACTACCAAGAGCTCTTTGGCCTGTAGGAGAAGTGACCCGACTAATCCCAAGTAAAGATGAACTCATCAGGGCAGCTGAAGTTCTAGTGAAAGACAAGACCTACATCAGACCAGTTGCAAAACTAATCCCACTACCTTCCCTTCGTGAGGACCTTCTCTAGTTGATTTTTTTATTTTATTTTATTTCTCACTAGAAATAAGGGGCGATCGTAGCAAAGATCACTAGTTTTTCCTACAGGTTCTCTCTCTCTCTTTTTTACTGCACCTCCCTTCAGTACACTTCCTTGTTTTTTTTTCCTTTTTTCCCCCTTGATTGCATGCGGTTTGCATTCTGTCACTGATTAGTAGGTTGCATTCACCTGATCAGTGCTTATTTAAGATGGCAGTCCCCTGCACTCAGGTTTGGATCTTCACATGGGGTAGCAGTTCAGCAATGGTAAGGTGTCTTCATTAGGGTTTTAGTTATCAAGTACTTCATTTACCATTATTTCCTTTAGAAAGTAACTTTAAGTTGACTTGTTTATTATTCTAATATTATTTTATTTTGTCTTTCAGCACCGAGGTCAATCATTTCATGTATGTTTTTTTCTGTTACCCTCGTTGCCTCCGAAGCTGATCGAATAAACCTCTTGAACTGATATCCAGTCTCATTGTCTGAAAAGGGCATTCTGACCCGATGCCCATGGTGACATTAGAATCCTTCACCACAGTTACAGCTACTATCTTTACCAGGAAGCAACTATTTATTCCTGGTTATTGTTTTACGGAGTTTTACTAGACTTTATTTACTGGTGATTAGTTCCTATCTCCTCCGCTCCGTGGACCAAAGTGTGTTACTGTTGAGTTGTTGCATTAAAACAACAATCAAAGTAAAGGTGAAAACAGTTCTCATGTGTGGTTTTCTGTGTTACAACCGACAATAAAATGTTGGTTGTGTGTTTCTCCCGATAGACGTTATCGACGTGATACGTCATTTTCGCCCCCTGTCCAATCAGAGCCTTCCCAACTCCCAAACCTAAAGTGGAATTAACTAAAGCCAAATAAACCGGTTTTTCATGTAAACCTCAGTTTGGGAATTACTATTACCATGTAAACATGAAGCGCAAGACATTCATTCCGAATTATTTAATGCAGAAAAACTCATTCCAAATTAAAAAAAACATCATGTAACCGTGGCAACTGAGGAGTTTAGAACAGCCGTTGCTATGCTGGGGAAGAACCCCACATCACAGAACATCAAAGGAAGAGCAAGAAGTAGAACTCAAAAAATAGAACAAAAGGCAGAACTAAAAACCCAGAGCTCATAGAGCAGTCACTTCCTCAGGAGAGAAAAAACAGAGTGAAAGCTCAAAGCTGCAGATAGGAGAGAATAGGAAACAGCTGGAACAACCCCTGATTCAAAGAAACACTAATACGTCCCGGAATTAACATCCTTCCCACAAATAAGACACAGCCCCTGAGCTACTCTTAAACGGTAAATCTCATGTTACAACCATCTTTAGGCACAAAGGACAATCTAACAACGAGTGTTTTGCTTAATGATTCTGATTCTTCTCTCCTTTAATATGTCTTTGTTGTGTTTTAATATATGAATCTGTTGTTTTTATATTATTCTGTGTATCTTTTTCTAATTTAGCATATTTTTTTCTGTAATATTGTATAATTTTTCTCCCAGTTTACTTTATTGTTGTCTTTTGTGTACGTTGTTATTTATTTTTGTTTGTTTTTATTTGTTTTATGTAATCCTGTATATTTTTCAGTGGTTTGGTTATCATTTTGTTGTCATTTTAGTGTGTGTATTTTAATAATCTTTTTGTGTGTTTTAAGAGTAATTCTGTGCATTGTTTTGCTATTGTTTTGTGTATTTATGTCATTTTGTATGTTTATGCTAACGGCAGCACAAAATTAGACCAAAGGCTGCTTGTGGCTCCTGTGCCACCAGTGTCCCATGTCTGGACACGTGTGACACTTCAATAGTGACTCAGAAGCAAGGTTGGAGTCAATCATAATTGTAATCACGCAATTGATAATTACAATTATGGCCTAATCATAAATGTAATTTTAGAAATATGTTACTGTCATAATTGTAATTAAAATGTAATTATAATGTAATTGCCATGTTACAGTTCTACACATACAGTATGTAGTTAACAATTAAAATATGTTCCATATCAAGCTTTCTCACATTTTACCATTTAATAAAAATGGCTCAGACACCCACACCAAAAATATTAAAATCTATATTTTCATTGATTAGGAAGTATAAAGATAACCAAGAGATAGGAAAGTAATTAGATGATATATATTTGTTTTTAGTGTATATTAAGGCTAATTTAGGACCCGTTATCATGAGAAATAAAAAAAATAAATAAAAGTTAACCTTTCTCTTGTGTTAGCTTTCTGTTAGCATCTCATATGATAACGGGTCTTGAGTCAGCTGTAAAATACACTTTTAAAATGGTAAAATGTGGGAAAGCTTCATATAAACATTTTAATAATTGTTAACTACATATGTGTAGAACATGGTTCACCAGTTTATTGTTAAATTATAATTGATATATTTTTTTTAGAATTTTAAAGGCAATTGCAATTACAAAGTAAATTATCTAACCTCAACTAGAATTTAATGAGATTACAACAGCAACAAATTTTTTAAAATTAAAATTACAATTATAACTACACCATCTTTGTAATTAATTATCAATTGTATGATTACAATTATAACTGACCCCAACCCTGCTCAGAAGCTGCCAGCTAATAATGGTAATCTAGTTTGTTTTAGTAGTACTTACAATACGTTTCCTTGTGTTTCAGGTTGTTTACCAAAGCAGTGACAGTGTACCAGTCATGAAGAGTGGGAATGAGATTGTCATGGATCAGTCCATGAGGAGAGAAACTGACCCCCAACCGCCTGCTGATGAGTGGTTTGATATCTTCAGAGATGGTCTGCTAAAGAAAAAGGTGCTACAGCCTGGAGGAGGAACAGACAGTTGGCCACAAGTTGGACAGATTGTGAAGATTAGTCTAATAACACGTCTGTTGGATGGGACGTTGGTCGAGGAGCTGCCGGAGTTCTGGTTCACTCTGGGAAACAAAGAAGTGATCCTGGCACTGGATGTGGCGGTGCGACTCATGGGAATGGGAGAGAAGGCGCTCATCCAGACAGATGAAAGATATGCATATGGACTCAGTGGAAATCTTTACCCTGAGATTCCGTCAGGGGCTGATCTGTCACTTGAAGTGAAGCTGCTAGAAGCTATTGATGCTCCAGACTTGAAGCTGCTGTCCCCCACTGAGAAGATTGCTCTGGCCACCTGCAAGAAGGAGCAAGGCAATGTCCTTTATCTGTGCAGAGCCTACGACTTCGCCATCCAAAAGTATGAAGCTGCCATGGAAATAACAGAGTCCATTTCTGAAGATGATATTAGTTCTGAAGAGGAGAACAAGCTGATGGAACTGAAAGTGAAATGTTTGAACAACATGGCTGCTTCTATGATGAAACTAGAACAATATGATGCAGCGCTAACGTGCTACAGCGCAATGCTGATATATCAGCCTGAAAATGTGAAAGCGCTTTTCCACACGGGCAAGGTCCTGGTCTTGCATGATAAATACTCAGAAGCCATTCAAACACTACGGAAGGCCCTGGAGCTGGAGCCACACAACAAAACAGTTCAAGATGAGCTCTCCACGATGATGAAAAAGCACCGTGAGCATGAAGCAGCACAGCAAGCCATGGATGAGAAGATGTTGGAGAACCCGTCCAGCACCCACAAACATCAGGCCAAGTCAGCATGGGGTTTGAGCTGGAAGTGGCTGCTTGGTGCCACTGCAGTAGCCATTGGCGGCATCGCTCTGTCTGTGGCCATCTATGCTAGAAAGTGATTCAAGAACTGTAGTAACGACATGACTTAAACACTGGAGCACATCTGGCAGTGCATTCTGACCATGTGGTCCATGAGGGTGAAAATATTTATCAGTTTATGACCTCCTCACTGTCACTCTGTTCTGTGTGACAAATGATGTCATCATCCTCTACAGTTACAAGATGCATTTTGTTGGGGAACAAAAGGTAATTAATATTCAAAAACATGAATTATTAATTTGAATACTTTTGTTTGCCAGGAGTGCCATCTGAAATCGAGGTTTAATAAAAGTTTAAATGTAAAAAAAAATTATGTTTACAATGTGTACGTTTTTATTTTACAAGCATCTATTCAAATAGGTTACAAGCATAATGATAAATACAGGGTGACTACAGGTTGGAAGAATATAAGAATATACAGTATATTTAAGACTTTTTAATACTACCTTAAAATTTAAGACCAAACTTATGATGGAAATACAGACCAAAGGGAAAATATATTGTTTTACAATTAAAGGAATTGATGTCAGTTAATATAATGTACAATAAGGAAAAATGAAAAAATTCAGTTGTTTAAGAACATTCTCCAAATGTTTTTATTAATGTGGAAAGAAAAGAAAAATATCAACACTGTCCAAAATTATATTTATTGTAACACAATTCTTACAACATTTAATATTAGCGAACAATAACAGTGATCAAAATTGACTGGAACCTGTGAGCAAACCAAACGCCAAAGTGTTTTTATCAGATCCTTCACTGTGTAATGCCTTATGTGGAGCTTTGATCTAAAATTAGGACTTCTAAGAAAATGTAAATAATTTGACTAAAACTGACTTTTGAAGGAAAAAAATTAATTATCAATCAATACAAATAATTCCAGCAAAGAAGCCACTATACCATACCATTTGCTTATATGAATTGTCACTGACCATCCCACATTAGCAGCTTAGTTTCTGTCCTGGCTAATGAAACCTTATATTTCTATTATCTGAAACATAACAATATGAACACATCATTTTCATATGAAATGTTGTGAAAACAGAAATTCTGGGGTGAGGTAAAAGAGGTAGGTGAGAATGTAAGGGAAAAAGAAAATGTCTGACTGGACATCAAGGCATGTGCCTGAGTTCAGTTGATTTGTCTTCCAGCTCCCTCTCAACTAGAGCTGCAACAAATTATTATTTTCATAATCGATTAATTGGTCAATAAATTCATTGATTAATCGGATTAAAAAACACATATTTTCAGCCTCCCATTGTGAATGTAGTGAGAGGTCACCCTAAGGTGGACTTCATTAGCTACACGTGTCCATATATCAGCAGTGAGAGACAGTTTGTGTTAAATGCAATCTTCACATTCTTTAAAGTCTTCATATTTTATCTCCATGTGCTTTGTTAAATGTCAAATATAAAATGTGTCGTTGACGGCAAAATGTGACCTGGATTAAAAGTGAGGATGATTGTAGTGAAACTTCATCTCCACTTGGGGCGACCATGGCTCAGTGGTCGCCCCAAGTGGAGATGAAGCCTCGAAGAAAGCGCTATATAAATCCAAGCCATTATTATTATTATTATTCATCCATGGACACATGCCTCATGTCAGTGACAATCATGTAGAGCAGGGGTCTCAAACTCAAAGTACCTGGGGACCACAGTAGGCAGAGTCTGGGTGAGGCTGGGCCGCATCAGGTATTCCACAAAAAAACTTTGGTAAAAAAAAAAAAATCTTCATAAACGTCATTACTAACAGTTCTTTAAAAGTAGGGTAGGCAATTTTCGAAAGCAAGCATGATTTTGAATGTAGCCTCCCCGACTGCTCTGCCTTTATCCCCCTCCCCTCTTTGCTCTGTCTCACTCACATGCATGTGCACAGCTGCTGCAGAAGAGGAGCTCAGCTCATCGCTTATATTGTGTAATAATTTTGTTGTTTCATTCAGCAGTAAGAAAACACTAAACTTTACCATTATATATGTTAAACCAAAAACTCTGTTTTAACTCTGTCAGCTGTGACGCACTTTCAGTGTGCATGCAAGTAGTCGAGAACAAGCAGGGAGACAGGGAGACGTGATTGGTTAAAAAACACTGTTTGTTTTTTTCCATTGGTTGATGTCATTACAGATTTACAGCTGCTACAGTTGATGGATTTTCTTTGTTCCTTTTCCAGAGCACATAAGATCTTAATTTCTGTCATGACATTTCAAACAAAAACTTAAAAAGTGTATCTTGAGAAAATCCAACATGACATGATGTCAGCTAATTGCTGTTGCTCTCCTAGTAAAGTTTTCTTTTTTTTTTTAGCAATAAAGTTAAAGTCGCGTGTTTAGCCAACCAGACGCACGGAGAACCTAATTTCCGCTTTTTCTTCCGGCGACAACAAGGCAGATAATGAACCACTCGGCAGAAATCGCTTTTCTCTTTGCGCTCAGTGTTCATGTATTTCGTGATGACATGAACATCATGACATTTGTAGATGGTAGAAAGTACCGAGATAGACAGCGGAAAAAAGGCAATCGCCAGTGGGGCGTTGACTATCCGTCGGGACAGTGGGACATTAGCCGATTATAGCCGATAGAAACCATGGGACGCACCCACAGAGGCATTTACTGGCTTTTATTTTCTATAACCCCATGGAATCAGCTGTACGTTCCAGCCAACACCGAAGTTTCGTTGACGAAAACCGAGGCGAGTAGGTGGGTGGGTGGCGCCATCGGAGGTGTGCTTCCCTTGGTGACATCGTCAACGCGCAATGCTGTAAAGTGCCATTCATATTGTAACAGACTAGGTCCTATGTTCCTGAGTTATGTTCCACGTGTAGTTTATTCAATGTTAAACAGGTGTTGTGGTTTCCGATGCCATTTGAAGCATCGTTACGTGCGGCTTTCTCTGCCAATGTTTGTCTTTGTTTATATGAGTTCTGCATGTTGATTGGCTGGGAGGCTGGGGAAGGGCGGGCATCAGCGGAGAATGAGGGGTACATAATGTTTTAAGGACTTCCATTAAAAGCTGATAAATCATTGACAACGGCTCGAGTCACATCATTACAATACAGTATAAAACACACGGGCCTCACTAACAATTACATTTTCACATTGTCCTGTGGGCCACAAATTGTCGTCCCGCGAGCCGCAAGAATGAGACCTCTGATGTAGAGGATGTTCTGAATCACAGCTTCTCTCTGTGGTTACTTCATGTCTTTGACATCATGAAGTCTGTCATTGTTTGATGTTTTCTGATGAAATGAGAATGATAGTATAGCATTAGTATGTATTATAGCACAATTTACAACTACTCAAAAATGAACTTGTTTTATTTGCATTATTAGGTTAAGGGATGCTACTCGGACAAAGAGCAATACCCACACATACACTAACACAAAAAGTACAAGTACCTTAAAAATAAATCAAACAACTTGAAGTAGATGTGATAAGTTACTTTAACCCCAGTCTAAATGTAATTAATCCAGCCTCATTCCATTACAGACCAGACTTTATCTTTAAACTATTACCACCATTGTGTACAAGTTAAGTCTATATATAAAGCACATTTAAACACTGCTTAAGCTGATGAAACTAAAATAAAAAAAAACTATCTCACACACGCACAGGCGCACACACACATCACACAAACACTGGCGTGATTTAATTCCAAATTTAACTTAATTCCAAATTAGGTGGCTGGTTTATTCCGTTTTTAATTCAGAATTAAATAATTCTTCTTTTTTGTAAACAGTTAACAAAACTTAAATTCGCTTTAAGTTAATTCCGGTTGTTCTGTACATGTGCGACTTGTGGTGATCACACGCTGAACTTCTCTGCAGTTCAGATGTAGATCGGCTCCTTAAAAAACTGCCAGCAGAACATTAAAGTCAATTTAAACGCCATGTAGGCCGCAATCAGGATGTCCTAACATACGATTCACAAATGTTTTCATCTTGTTACAAACTGAAGCTCGTCAACCTAGAAAGGAAAACTCCATCTCATCTCTCAATCAACATAAACACCAATGTAAATCAATATCAGCAATGACAACAATTCTACATGGAACAAACAAACCCAATGAGACCAGACAATCTTCAGAGCTCCTTCAGAAGTCTACAGCAACTTGTTCATATTGTCGTTCAACAGAACACCACATCAGTAGATGTCCAGAGTATACTGTTCTGACTAAGGATCAGAAGATCAATTGGATAAAGGAAAACAGACGTTGTTGGCGCTGTGCTGGAACTCATCAATCTGCAAAGTGTGATCTAAAGAAATTCTGTGCCACCTGCAAAAGGAGATATCTGCAGATACTCTGTGATGTAAATCAGAGAACCAACAATTTTCCTGTTCCTGCTGTGAAGACACTGTACCTTGACAGACCAGTTGACAGTAATGGTGTCCTCCTTAAAGTCGTCAATGTGATTCTCCGCAATGGTGACCGAACTTTAAAAACATACGCTGTTCTCGATGATGGATCACAACGAACAATTCCGCTTCAATCAGCTGCTCAAAACCTCCACCTGGTTGGACAATCAGAAAAATTATCACTAAGAACGGTTCGGCAGGACATTGAAACTCTTCATGGTTCATCTGTCAGTTTTCAGATCTCTCCCTCCGCATACCCAGAGAAGACCTTTACCATCCAACATGCTTTCACTGCAACCCAGCTGGCACTTTCTGACCACACTTATCCTGTACAAACCCTCCAGCAAAAATACAAGCATCTAAAAGACATTCCACTCCCATCAATAGAAAAGGCATCACCACTATTGCTCATTGGCTCAGATCACATTCATCTCATTACTCCTACAGCACCAATCAGGTTAGGCCCTTCAGGATCCCCTGTAGCTGTCAAAACCCTGTTAGGATGGACACTCCAAGGTCCAATCAGAGAAGTTCAGTCACACAATTCCCTAGTGTCTACGCAATGCTTGTTGTTGTCCATCGGACCCCCTGCAAAAGAGTTGCGTTACCATGTTGAAAAACTTTGGAAACTTGACACCCTTCCTGTACACAATGAGAAAGTTGTCATCAGATCGAGGCAAGACAAACAAGCCATGGAGCTTCTTAAAACCGCAACGAAAAGAGTTTTATTTAATGGTGTTCAACACTATGGCACTCCTCTTCTCAGGCAAGCAAACTCACACCTTCTGAATACACCTCAAACGGCAGTAATGTCAAGACTCAGTAACATCAAATCTCGACTATCCAAGGACCTGGACAAAGCAAGCTCATACTGTGAACAAATTTCAAAGCTAGAGGAAGCTGGATATGTGGTGAAGCTGACTCATGACAAAGTTTACAGCACCAGAAGCTTGGTATATTCCTCATCACAATGTTACTCACAATAAAAAAGATCGGATTGTTTTCGACTGTTCATTCACTTTCCAAGGTCAATGCCTCAATAAGTATCTTTTACCTGGACCTATCCTGGGACCATCCCTCCTCGGTGTGGTGCTACACTTCAGACAACATGCTGTAGCAATAAGTGGGGACATTAAAGGCATGTTTCCCCAAATCTGCTTCCTGCCCCAAGACAAGCCTCTTCTTCGATTCCTCTGGTGTGATATAAAGAGGACGTTCCACCAACAGTGTATCTGTTGCAACCTAGAATAAATGTTCATTGTTATTATTATTATTATTATTATTTGACTTGCATTGTTATTATTATTATTATTATTATTATTATTTGATTTGCATTTTTTATAGGGGAAATTACACTGAAACGGTTAAAAAAGAAAAGTGAAAATGTTCTTAATTTCCATGTTAATTAAGCTTATATTTTATGTTCGGGCAGAGTTGGGGTGACGTCATCAGCGGGCGCCGGTGGTGTTTTTCCGGCAGTGGTTAGCAGTGTGCAGCTAGTCCGTGTATGTGTTGAAAACTACACAAAAAGTACTTGAACTGGGAAGAATAAAGTTGCCGAATGATGAGACGGAGTCATGTCTGCTTGAGGGTGCAACATATCAATGGCAAGTTCTTCCTTTCGGTACCACTTGTAGTCGCTGCTGTGCGATTTATGCCCTGCAAACCCATGTAAAAGATGACCAACAATCAGACAAAGATGTGCTGTATTCAGTAAACAAATGCTTCTATGTTGATAATTGCTCTCAAAGTTTTCCTTCAGCTTGAACACTCCTTGTTAAACTAAGAGCCACTCTTTCAGCAGGAGGCTTCGACCTCCCTCAATGGGCAAGCAATGATCCTAATGTCATCAACCACTTACCTAGAGATGCAAGGTCTGAAAGCTGTGAACTTTGGCTGTCTGAAGAAAAGGCTGACCCCCAGGAGCGCACACTTGGACTGCTCTGGAACTGTAAACCTTACCAATTTGGTTACAAATTCAAGTCTGTGGAGACACACCTCATTACCATACATCACATCTATAGAGTCCTTGCACATCTGTATGACCCTTTAGGCTACCTCCTACCTTTCACAACTCGCGCAAAAGCTCTGGTTCAACAACTGTGGAGGACAGAGAGAGATTGGGATGATCCCCTTCTTCCACATGACATTTTTACAGCTTAGAATTCTTGGGAGGAAGAACTACAACACCTATCTCAAATCACCATTCCTCGCTGTTACACTTCTAAGAACATGGATGCCCCAGAAACAATTCGAGACATCCACATCTTTTGTGATGCTTCTGAACAAGCCTATGTGTGAGTGGTTGCATATTTTAGATCAGAGGATAGCAAAGGCCAAGTGGAGCTGAGTTTCATACTTGCTTGTTTCCGTGTCTCGCCAAAACGGCAGCTGTCAGTGCCAAGCACTTGGCTATGTATCTTTAGACATTGCAGATGTTGATCCAGTCACCCCCACCTTCTCGTTATGGGACGACATGATGCATCAATCCCTCTGGTATCTTATCCAGATTCTGAACTCCTCAGTCGACGGCGTTGGCACCATACACAGATACTGTCTGACCATTTCTGGAAACATTTTATTAAATCCTACCTACCATCACTACAAATATGGCAGAAATGGAAAAGGGACAAACCAAAGTTCAAGTTGAACTGTTGTTATGATCCTTGATCCCCAACTACCAAGAGCTCTTTGGCCTGTAGGAGAAGTGACCCGACTAATCCCAAGTAAAGATGAACTCATCAGGGCAGCTGAAGTTCTAGTGAAAGACAAGACCTACATCAGACCAGTTGCAAACCTAATCCCACTTCCTTCCCTTCGTGAGGACCTTCTCTAGTTGATTTTTTTATTTTATTTTATTTCTCACTAGAAATAAGGGGCGATCGTAGCAAAGATCACTAGTTTTTCCTACAGGTTCTCTCTCTCTCTTTTTTACTGCACCTCCCTTCAGTACACTTCCTTGTTTTTTTTTCCTTTTTTCCCCCTTGATTGCATGCGGTTTGCATTCTGTCACTGATTAGTAGGTTGCATTCACCTGATCAGTGCTTATTTAAGATGGCAGTCCCCTGCACTCAGGTTTGGATCTTCACATGGGGTAGCAGTTCAGCAATGGTAAGGTGTCTTCATTAGGGTTTTAGTTATCAAGTACTTCATTTACCATTATTTCCTTTAGAAAGTAACTTTAAGTTGACTTGTTTATTATTCTAATATTATTTTATTTTGTCTTTCAGCACCGAGGTCAATCATTTCATGTATGTTTTTTTCTGTTACCCTCGTTGCCTCCGAAGCTGATCGAATAAACCTCTTGAACTGATATCCAGTCTCATTGTCTGAAAAGGGCATTCTGACCCGATGCCCATGGTGACAGCCCCTTTCATTAGAATCCTTTACCACAGTTACAGCTACTATCTTTACCAGGAAGCAACTATTTATTCCTGGTTATTGTTTTACGGAGTTTTACTAGACTTTATTTACTGGTGATTAGTTCCTATCTCCTCCGCTCCGTGGACCAAAGTGTGTTACTGTTGAGTTGTTGCATTAAAACAACAATCAAAGTAAAGGTGAAAACAGTTCTCATGTGTGGTTTTCTGTGTTACAACCGACAATAAAATGTTGGTTGTGTGTTTCTCCCGATAGACGTTATCGACGTGATACGTCATTTTCGCCCCCCGTCCAATCAGAGCCTTCCCAACTCCCAAACCTAAAGTGGAATTAACTAAAGCCAAATAAACCGGTTTTTCATGTAAACCTCAGTTTGGGAATTACTATTACCATGTAAACATGAAGCGCAAGACATTCATTCCGAATTATTTAATGCAGAAAAACTCATTCCAAATTAAAAAAACATCATGTAACCGTGGCAACTGAGGAGTTTAGAACAGCCGTTGCTATGCCGGGGAAGAACCCCACATCACAGAACATCAAAGGAAGAGCAAGAAGTAGAACTCAAAAAATAGAACAAAAGGCAGAACTAAAAACCCAGAGCTCATAGAGCAGTCACTTCCTCAGGAGAGAAAAAACAGAGTGAAAGCTCAAAGCTGCAGATAGGAGAGAATAGGAAACAGCTGGAACAACCCCTGATTCAAAGAAACACTAATACGTCCCGGAATTAACATCCTTCCCACAAATAAGACACAGCCCCTGAGCTACTCTTAAACGGTAAATCTCATGTTACAACCATCTTTTGGCACAAAGGACAATCTAACAACAAGTGTTTTGCTTAATGATTCTGATTCTTCTCTCCTTTAATATGTCTTTGTTGTGTTTTAATATATGAATCTGTTGTTTTTATATTATTCTGTGTATCTTTTTGTAATTTAGCATATTTTTTTCTGTAATATTGTATAATTTTTCTCCCAGTTTACTTTATTGTTGTCTTTTGTGTACGTTGTTATTTATTTTTGTTTATGTTTTTATTTGTTTTATGTAATCCTGTATATTTTTCAGTGGTTTGGTTATCATTTTGTTGTCATTTTTGTGTGTGTATTTTAATAATCTTTTTGTGTGTTTTAAGAGTAATTCTGTGCATTGTTTTGCTATTGTTTTGTGTATTTATGTCATTTTGTATGTTTATGCTAACGGCAGCACAAAATTAGACCAAAGGCTGCTTGTGGCTCCTGTGCCACCAGTGTCCCATGTCTGGACACGTGTGACACTTCAATAGTGACTCAGAAGCAAGGTTGGAGTCAATCATAATTGTAATCACGCAATTGATAATTACAATTATGGCCTAATCATAAATGTAATTTTAGAAATATGTTGCTGTCATAATTGTAATTAAAATGTAATTATAATGTAATTGCCATGTTACAGTTCTACACATACAGTATGTAGTTAATTAAAATATGTTCCATATCAAGCTTTCTCACATTTTACCATTTAATAAAAATGGCTCAGACACCCACACCAAAAATATTAAAATCTATATTTTCATTGATTAGGAAGTCTTAAGATAACCAAGAGATAGGAAAGTAATTAGATGATATATATTTGTTTTTAGTGTATTTTAAGGCTAATTTAGGACCCGTTATCATGAGAAATAAAAAAAATAAATAAAAGTTAACCTTTCTCTTGTGTTAGCTTTCTGTTAGCATCTCATATGATAACGGGTCTTGAGTCAGCTGTAAAATACACTTTTAAAATGGTAAAATGTGGGAAAGCTTCATATAAACATTTTAATAATTGTTAACTACATATGTGTAGAACATGGTTCACCAGTTTATTGTTAAATTACAATTGATATATTTTATTTAGAATTTTAAAGGCAATTGCAATTACAAAGTAAATTATCTAACCTCAACTAGAATTTAATGAGATTACAACAGCAACAAATTTTTTAAATTACAATTATAACTACACCATCTTTGTAATTAATTATCAATTACATGATTACAATTATAACTGACCCCAACCCTGCTCAGAAGCTGCCAGCTAATAATGGTAATCTAGTTTGTTTTAGTAATACTCATAATGTGTTTTCTTGTGTTTCAGGTTGTTTACCAAAGCAGTGACAGTGTACCAGTCATGAAGAGTGGGAATGAGATTGTCATGGATCAGTCCATGAGGAGAGAAACTGACCTCCAACCGCCTGCTGATGAGTGGTTTGATATCTTCAGTAATGGTCTGCTAAAGAAAAAGGTGCTACAGCCTGGAGGAGGAACAGACAGTTGGCCACAAGTTGGACAGATTGTGAAGATTAGTCTAATAACACGTCTGTTGGATGGGACGTTGGTCGAGGAGCTGCCGGAGTTCTGGTTCACTCTGGGAAACAAAGAAGTGATCCTGGCACTGGATGTGGCGGTGCGACTCATGGGAATGGGAGAGAAGGCGCTCATCCAGACAGATGGAATATATGCATATGGACTCAGTGGAAATCTTTACCCTGAGATTCCATCAATGGCTAATCTGTCACTTGAAGTGAAGCTGCTAAAAGCTATTGATGCTCCAGACCTGAAGCTGCTGTCCCCCACTGAGAAGATTGCTCTGGCCACCTGCAGGAAGGAGCAAGGCAATGTCCAGTATCGGCGCGGAGCCTACGACTACGCCATCCAAAAGTATGCTGCTGCCATGGAAATAACACAGTCCATTTCTGAAGATGATATTAGTTCTGAAGAGGAGAACAAGCTGATGGAACTGAAAGTGAAATGTTTGAACAACATGGCTGCTTCTATGATGAAACTAGAACAATATGATGCAGCGCTAACGTGCTACAGCGCAGTGCTGATATATCAGCCTGAAAATGTGAAAGCGCTTTTCCACACGGGCAAGGTCCTGGCCTTGCAGGATAAATACTCAGAGGCCATTCAAACACTACGGAAGGCCCTGGAGCTGGAGCCACACAACAAAACAGTTCAAGATGAGCTCTCCACGATGATGAAAAAGCACCGTGAGCATGAAGCAGCACAGCAAGCCATGGATGAGAAGATGTTGGAGAACCCGTCCAGCACCCACAAACATCAGGCCAAGTCAGCATGGGGTTTGAGCTGGAAGTGGCTGCTTGGTGCCACTGTAGTAGCCATTGGCGGCATCGCTCTGTCTGTGGCCATCTATGCTAGAAAGTGATTCAAGAACTGTAGTAACGACATGACTTAAACACTGGAGCACATCTGGCAGTGCATTCTGACCATGTGGTCCATGAGGGTGAAAATATTTATCAGTTTATGACCTCCTCACTGTCACTCTCTGTTCTCTGTGACAAATGATGTCATCATCCTCTACAGTTACAAGATGCATTTTGTTGGGGAACAAAAGGTAATTAATATTCAAAAACATGAATTATTAATTTGAATACTTTTGTTTGCCAGGAGTGCCATCTGAAATCGAGGTTTAATAAAAGTTTAAATGTAAAAAAAAATTATGTTTACAATGTGTACGTTTTTATTTTACAAGCATCTATTCAAATAGGTTACAAGCATAATGATAAATACAGGGTGACTACAGGTTGGAAGAATATAAGAATATACAGTATATTTAAGACTTTTTAATACTACCTTAAAATTTAAGACCAAACTTATGATGGAAATACAGACCAAAGGGAAAATATATTGTTTTACAATTAAAGGCATTGATGTCAGTTAATATAATGTACAATAAGGAAAAATGAAAAAATTCAGTTGTTTAAGAACATTCTCCAAATGTTTTTATTAATGTGGAAAGAAAAGAAAAATATCAACACTGTCCAAAATTATATTTATTGTAACACAATTCTTAGAAAATTTAATATTAGCGAACAATAACCCAGTGATCAAAATTGACTGGAACCTGTGAGCAAACCAAACGCCAAAGTGTTTTTATCAGATCCTTCACTGTGTAATGCCTTATGTGGAGCTTTGATCTAAAATTAGGACTTCTAAGAAAATGTAAATAATTTGACTAAAACTGACTTTTGAAGGAAAAAATTAATTATCAATCAATACAAATAATTCCAGCAAAGAAGCCACTATACCATACCATTTGCTTATATGAATTGTCACTGACCATCCCACATTAGCAGCTTAGTTTCTGTCCTGGCTAATGAAACTTTATATTTCTATTATCTGAAACATAACAATATGAACACATCATTTTCATATGAAATGTTGTGAAAACAGAAATTCTGGGGTGAGGTAAAAGAGGTAGGTGAGAATGTAAGGGAAAAAGAAAATGTCTGACTGGACATCAAGGCATGTGCCTGAGTTCAGTTGATTTGTCTTCCAGCTCCCTCTCAACTAGAGCTGCAACAAATTATTATTTTCATAATCGATTAATTGGTCAATAAATTCATTGATTAATCGGATTAAAAAACACATATTTTCAGCCTCCCATTGTGAATGTAGTGAGAGGTCACCCTAAGGTGGACTTCATTAGCTACACGTGTCCATATATCAGCAGTGAGAGACAGTTTGCTGTTTGTGTTAAATGCAATCTTCACATTCTTTAAAGTCTTCATATTTTATCTCCATGTGCTTTGTTAAATGTCAAATATAAAATGTGTCGTTGACGGCAAAATGTGACCTGGATTAAAAGTGAGGATGATTGTAGTGAAACTTCATCTCCACTTGGGGCGACCATGGCTCAGTGGTCGCCCCAAGTGGAGATGAAGCCTCGAAGAAAGCGCGATATAAATCCAAGCCATTATTATTATTATTATTATTCATCCATGGACACATGCCTCATGTCAGTGACAATCATGTAGAGCAGGGGTCTCAAACTCAAAGTACCTGGGGACCACAATAGGCAGAGTCTGGGTGAGGCTGGGCCGCATCAGGTATTCCACAAAAAAACTTTGGTAAAAAAAAAAATCTTCATAAACGTCATTACTAACAGTTCTTTAAAAGTAGGGTAGGCAATTTTCGAAAGCAAGCATGATTTTGAATGTAGCCTCCCCGACTGCTCTGCCTTTATCCCCCTCCCCTCTTTGCTCTGTCTCACTCACATGCATGTGCACAGCTGCTGCAGAAGAGGAGCTCAGCTCATCGCTTATATTGTGTAATAATTTTGTTGTTTCATTCAGCAGTAAGAAAACACTAAACTTTACCATTATATATGTTAAACCAAAAACTCTGTTTTAACTCTGTCAGCTGTGACGCACTTTCAGTGTGCATGCAAGTAGTCGAGAACAAGCAGGGAGACAGGGAGACGTGATTGGTTAAAAAACACTGTTTGTTTTTTTCCATTGGTTGATGTTATTACAGATTTACAGCTGCTACAGTTGATGGATTTTCTTTGTTCCTTTTCCAGAGCACATAAGATCTTAATTTCTGTCATGACATTTCAAACAAAAACTTAAAAAGTGTATCTTGAGAAAATCCAACATGACATGATGTCAGCTAATTGCTGTTGCTCTCCTAGTAAAGTTTTCTTTTTTTTTTTTAGCAATAAAGTTAAAGTCGCGTGTTTAGCCAACCAGACGCACGGAGAACCTAATTTCCGCTTTTTCTTCCGGCGACAACAAGGCAGATAATGAACCACTCGGCAGAAATCGCTTTTCTTTTTGCGCTCAGTGTTCATGTATTTCGTGATGACATGAACATCATGACATTTGTAGATGGTAGAAAGTACCGAGATAGACAGCGGAAAAAAGGCAATCGCCAGTGGGGCGTTGACTATCCGTCGGGACAGTGGGACATTAGCCGATTATAGCCGATAGAAACCATGGGACGCACCCACAGAGGCATTTACTGGCTTTTATTTTCTATAACCCCATGGAATCAGCTGTACGTTCCAGCCAACACCGAAGTTTCGTTGACGAAAACCGAGGCGAGTAGGTGGGTGGGTGGCGGCATCGGAGGTGTGCTTCCCTTGGTGACATCGTCAACGCGCAATGCTGTAAAGTGCCATTCATATTGTAACAGACTAGGTCCTATGTTCCTGAGTTATGTTCCACGTGTAGTTTATTCAATGTTTAACAGGTGTTGTGGTTTCCGATGCCATTTGAAGCATCGTTACGTGCGGCTTTCTCTGCCAATGTTTGTCTTTGTTTATATGAGTTCTGCATGTTGATTGGCTGGGAGGCTGGGGAAGGGCGGGCATCAGCGGAGAATGAGGGGTACATAATGTTTTAAGGACTTCCATTAAAAGCTGATAAATCATTGACAACGGCTCGAGTCACATCATTACAATACAGTATAAAACACACGGGCCTCACTAACAATTACATTTTCACATTGTCCTGTGGGCCACAAATTGTCGTCCCGCGAGCCGCGAGAATGAGACCTCTGATGTAGAGGATGTTCTGAATCACAGCTTCTCTCTGTGGTTACTTCATGTCTTTGACATCATGAAGTCTGTCATTGTTTGATGTTTTCTGATGAAATGAGAATGATAGTATAGCATTAGTATGTATTATAGCACAATTTACAACTACTCAAAAATGAACTTGTTTTATTTGCATTATTAGGTTAAGGGATGCTACTCGGACAAAGAGCAATACCCACACATACACTAACACAAAAAGTACAAGTACCTTAAAAATAAATCAAACAACTTGAAGTAGATGTGATAAGTTACTTTAACCCCAGTCTAAATGTAATTAATCCAGCCTCATTCCATTACAGACCAGACTTTATCTTTAAACTATTACCACCATTGTGTACAAGTTAAGTCTATATATAAAGCACATTTAAACACTGCTTAAGCTGATGAAACTAAAATAAAAAAAAAAAACTATCTCACACACGCAAAGGGGCACACACACATCACACAAACACTGGCGTGATTTAATTCCAAATTTAACTTAATTCCAAATTAGGTGGCTGGTTTATTCCGTTTTTAATTCAGAATTAAATAATTCTTCTTTTTTGTAAACAGTTAACAAAACTTAAATTCGCTTTAAGTTAATTCCGGTTGTTCTGTACATGTGCGACTTGTGGTGATCACACGCTGAACTTCTCTGCAGTTCAGATGTAGATCGGCTCCTTAAAAAACTGCCAGCAGAACATTAAAGTCAATTTAAACGCCATGTAGGCCGCAATCAGGATGTCCTAACATACGATTCACAAATGTTTTCATCTTGGTTACAAACTGAAGCTCGTCAACCTAGAAAGGAAAACTCCATCTCATCTCTCAATCAACATAAACACCAATGTAAATCAATATCAGCAATGACAACAATTCTACATGGAACAAACAAACCCAATGAGACCAGACAATCTTCAGAGCTCCTTCAGAAGTCTACAGCAACTTGTTCATATTGTCGTTCAACAGAACACCACATCAGTAGATGTCCAGAGTATACTGTTCTGACTAAGGATCAGAAGATCAATTGGATAAAGGAAAACAGACGTTGTTGGCGCTGTGCTGGAACTCATCAATCTGCAAAGTGTGATCTAAAGAAATTCTGTGCCACCTGCAAAAGGAGATATCTGCAGATACTCTGTGATGTAAATCAGAGAACCAACAATTTTCCTGTTCCTGCTGTGAAGACACTGTACCTTGACAGACCAGTTGACAGTAATGGTGTCCTCCTTAAAGTCGTCAATGTGATTCTCCGCAATGGTGACCGAACTTTAAAAACATACGCTGTTCTCGATGATGGATCACAACGAACAATTCTGCTTCAATCAGCTGCTCAAAACCTCCACCTGGTTGGACAATCAGAAAAATTATCACTAAGAACGGTTCGGCAGGACATTGAAACTCTTCATGGTTCATCTGTCAGTTTTCAGATCTCTCCCTCCGCACACCCAGAGAAGACCTTTACCATCCAACATGCTTTCACTGCAACCCAGCTGGCACTTTCTGACCACACTTATCCTGTACAAACCCTCCAGCAAAAATACAAGCATCTAAAAGACATTCCACTCCCATCCATAGAAAAGGCATCACCACTATTGCTCATTGGCTCAGATCACATTCATCTCATTACTCCTACAGCACAATCAGGTTAGGCCCTTCAGGATCCCCTGTAGCTGTCAAAACCCTGTTAGGATGGACACTCCAAGGTCCAATCAGAGAAGTTCAGTCACACAATTCCCTAGTGTCTACGCAATGCTTGTTGTTGTCCATCGGACCCCCTGCAAAAGAGTTGCGTTACCATGTTGAAAAACTTTGGAAACTTGACACCCTTCCTGTACACAATGAGAAAGTTGTCATCAGATCGAGGCAAGACAAACAAGCCATGGAGCTTCTTAAAACCGCAACGAAAAGAGTTTTATTTAATGGTGTTCAACACTATGGCACTCCTCTTCTCAGGCAAGCAAACTCACACCTTCTGAATACACCTCAAACGGCAGTAATGTCAAGACTCAGTAACATCAAATCTCGACTATTCAAGGACCTGGACAAAGCAAGCTCATACTGTGAACAAATTTCAAAGCTAGAGGAAGCTGGATATGTGGTGAAGCTGACTCATGACAAAGTTTACAGCATCAGAAGCTTGGTATATTCCTCATCACAATGTTACTCACAATAAAAAAGATCGGATTGTTTTCGACTGTTCATTCACTTTCCAAGGTCAAAGCCTCAATAAGTATCTTTTACCTGGACCTATCCTGGGACCATCCCTCCTCGGTGTGGTGCTACACTTCAGACAACATGCTGTAGCAATAAGTGGGGACATTAAAGGCATGTTTCCCCAAATCTGCTTCCTGCCCCAAGACAAGCCTCTTCTTCGATTCCTCTGGTGTGATATGAAAGAGGACGTTCCACCAACAGTGTATCAATGGCAAGTTCTTCCTTTCGGTACCACTTGTAGTCGCTGCTGTGCGATTTATGCCCTGCAAACCCATGTAAAAGATGACCAACAATCAGACAAAGATGTGCTGTATTCAGTAAACAAATGCTTCTATGTTGATAATTGCTCTCAAAGTTTTCCTTCAGCTCGAACACTCCTTGTTAAACTAAGAGCCACTCTTTCAGCAGGAGGCTTCGACCTCCATCAATGGGCAAGCAATGATCCTAATGTCATCAACCACTTACCTAGAGATGCAAGGTCTGAAAGCTGTGAACTTTGGCTGTCTGAAGAAAGGGCTGACCCCCAGGAGCGCACACTTGGACTGCTCTGGAACTGTAAACCTTACCAATTTGGTTACAAATTCAAGTCTGTGGAGACACACCTCATTACCATACATCACATCTATAGAGTCCTTGCACATCTGTATGACCCTTTAGGCTACCTCCTACCTTTCACAACTCGCGCAAAAGCTCTGGTTCAACAACTGTGGAGGACAGAGAGAGATTGGGATGATCCCCTTCTTCCACATGACATTTTTACAGCTTAGAATTCTTGGGAGGAAGAACTACAACACCTATCTCAAATCACCATTCCTCGCTGTTACACTTCTAAGAACATGGATGCCCCAGAAACAATTCGAGACATCCACATCTTTTGTGATGCTTCTGAAAAAGCCTATGTGTGAGTGGTTGCATATTTTAGATCAGAGGATAGCAAAGGCCAAGTGGAGCTGAGTTTCATACTTGCTTGTTTCCGTGTCTCGCCAAAACGGCAGCTGTCAGTGCCAAGCACTTGGCTATGTATCTTTAGACATTGCAGATGTTGATCCAGTCACCCCCACCTTCTCGTTATGGGACGACATGATGCATCAATCCCTCTGGTATCTTATCCAGATTCTGAACTCCTCAGTCGACGGCGTTGGCGCCATACACAGATACTGTCTGACCATTTCTGGAAACATTTTATTAAATCCTACCTACCATCACTACAAATATGGCAGAAATGGAAAAGGGACAAACCAAAGTTCAAGTTGAACTGTTGTTATGATCCTTGATCCCCAACTACCAAGAGCTCTTTGGCCTGTAGGAGAAGTGACCCGACTAATCCCAAGTAAAGATGAACTCATCAGGGCAGCTGAAGTTCTAGTGAAAGACAAGACCTACATCAGACCAGTTGCAAAACTAATCCCACTTCCTTCCCTTCGTGAGGACCTTCTCTGTTTATTATTCTAATATTATTTTATTTTGTCTTTCAGCACCGAGGTTAATCATTTCATGTATGTTTTTTTCTGTTACCCTCGTTGCCTCCGAAGCTGATCGAATAAACCTCTTGAACTGATATCCAGTCTCATTGTCTGAAAAGGGCATTCTGACCCGATGCCCATGGTGACAGCCCCTTTCATTAGAATCCTTCACCACAGTTACAGCTACTATCTTTACCAGGAAGCAACTATTTATTCCTGGTTATTGTTTGACGGAGTTTTACTAGACTTTATTTACTGGTGATTAGTTCCTATCTCCTCCGCTCCGTGGACCAAAGTGTGTTACTGTTGAGTTGTTGCATTAAAACAACAATCAAAGTAAAGGTGAAAACAGTTCTCATGTGTGGTTTTCTGTGTTACAACCGACAATAAAATGTTGGTTGTGTGTTTCTCCCGATAGACGTTATCGACGTGATACGTCATTTTCGCCCCCTGTCCAATCAGAGCCTTCCCAACTCCCAAACCTAAAGTGGAATTAACTAAAGCCAAATAAACCGGTTTTTCATGTAAACCTCAGTTTGGGAATTACTATTACCATGTAAACATGAAGCGCAAGACATTCATTCCGAATTATTTAATGCAGAAAAACTCATTCCAAATTAAAAAAACATCATGTAACCGTGGCAACTGAGGAGTTTAGAACAGCCGTTGCTATGCCGGGGAAGAACCCCACATCACAGAACATCAAAGGAAGAGCAAGAAGTAGAACTCAAAAAATAGAACAAAAGGCAGAACTAAAAACCCAGAGCTCATAGAGCAGTCACTTCCTCAGGAGAGAAAAAACAGAGTGAAAGCTCAAAGCTGCAGATAGGAGAGAATAGGAAACAGCTGGAACAACCCCTGATTCAAAGAAAGACTAATACGTCCCGGAATTAACATCCTTCCCACAAATAAGACACAGCCCCTGAGCTACTCTTAAACGGTAAATCTCATGTTACAACCATCTTTAGGCACAAAGGACAATCTAACAACAAGTGTTTTGCTTAATGATTCTGATTCTTCTCTCCTTTAATATGTCTTTGTTGTGTTTTAATATATGAATCTGTTGTTTTTATATTATTCTGTGTATCTTTTTGTAATTTAGCATATTTTTTTCTGTAATATTGTATAATTTTTCTCCCAGTTTACTTTATTGTTGTCTTTTGTGTACGTTGTTATTTATTTTTGTTTATGTTTTTATTTGTTTTATGTAATCCTGTATATTTTTCAGTGGTTTGGTTATCATTTTGTTGTCATTTTTGTGTGTGTATTTTAATAATCTTTTTGTGTGTTTTAAGAGTAATTCTGTGCATTGTTTTGCTATTGTTTTGTGTATTTATGTCATTTTGTATGTTTATGCTAACGGCAGCACAAAATTAGACCAAAGGCTGCTTGTGGCTCCTGTGCCACCAGTGTCCCATGTCTGGACACGTGTGACACTTCAATAGTGACTCAGAAGCAAGGTTGGAGTCAATCATAATTGTAATCACACAATTGATAATTACAATTATGGCCTAATCATAAATGTAATTTTAGAAATATGTTACTGTCATAATTGTAATTAAAATGTAATTGAGTTTAGATAATTGACTGTCATTGTAATTGCCATGCAAATTATCTAAAAACTATCAATTATAAGTTGTCAGTAAAAAGTTTCAAAAACAAAACAAAAAATTGTTAATTATAATTTAACACAAAACTGGGGAGCCATGTTACAATTTTACACATACAGTATGTAGTTAGCAATTATTAAAATATGTTCCATATCAAGCTTTCCCACATTTTACCATTTAATAAAAATGGCTCAGACACCCACACCAAAAATATTAATATCTATATTTTCATTGATTAGGAAGTCTTAAGATAGCCAAGAGATAGGAAAGTAATTAGATGATATATATTTATTTATAGTGTATTTTACAGCTAATTTAGAACCTGTTATGATGCAAATAAAAATAAATAAATAAAAGTTAACCTTTCTCTTGTGTTAACTTTCTGTTAGCATCTCATATGATAATGAGTCTTAAAAAGGACATGTCATGCATTTAAATCCTTCCTTTTTACATATAAATCATACAGTTGTGGTCTATATAAAGCTGAACTGCAATGCTTGGGTCTGAATTCCTCATTATTATAGCTCCACAGACCCCTTTTCTACCCCTTTTCTGATGTGCTTCTGAGAGCAACTCGTTTTGGTGCCGTCTCTTTAAATGCAAATGAGACACTTCATACCCCGCCCCCTCCACAGGTTGCAGAGGTGACACTTGGTTCAACTCCACCCTGTTCGGCCATTTTTGTAGTTTGATAGAAGAGATATGATTATCTAGCGGCGCAAAAACGTTTTATTTACACGTTACTTACAAAATGTCAACAACAAAAGACTTGTCCATCCAGCCTTACATGTTCGAGCCAGAGTCGGACCCAGCGGAGCGAGATGAAAATGAAGCGAGCACACAGCGCTATCATATGAAGGCTGTGCAACTGCTAATGCTAACAAAACAATGACAGGGACATCTTATCACACTTTTTAGCGTTATTTACAGCTTACCAAAGTGAAACATGGAAGGAATTGACCCCTCAATCAGACAAAGTCTTTCAGCAAATCCTTCTTTATACTGGCGGAGGTTGCTGAAGCAGTCGTCCTTGAAGTGCTTCACGCACACAAAAACGACCTTACCCACAGATGTGGGTACATTTCTGTGAAAAATAAAACTCAACCAGGCACTTCGAAAAGGTTCTGATGCTGGGAGACGGTGTAATGAAGCGTGTGGGTTACTACATCCAACAACCGAACAATTTGACTTATCCTCTCGTAACTTCACCATCCTTCAGCTTGGACTACAAAATTGCAGCGAGAAATAAAAATGGCGGATTGCTCGAAGTGTTGGGCTTGGAATCGATGTCCTAATTTGGCAGTTCTGCTGTAAATACTGTGACGTTATTGTTCAAAAAATGTAATAGAGAATAGAAAAATTGAAACAGATTGCAAAATACAACCAAAACAGAATATAAAGAAATAAACGGAGCACCTGAAGAGACAAATGCATTTAAGGGCTAAAAAAGTGGATTTAGCATGATATGTCCCCTTTAAGTCAGCTGTAAATTATACTTTTAAAATAGTAAAATGTGAGAAAACTTGATATAAAGATTTTAATAATTGTTAACTACATATGTGTAGAACATGGTTCACCAGTTTAGCGTTAAATTATAATGGACAGTTTTTTTAGAATTTTAAAGGCAATTACAATTACAAAGTAAATTATTTAAACTCAACTAGAATTTAATGAGATTACGACAGCAACAAATTTTTAAAATTAAAACTACAATTATAACTACACCATATTTGTAATTAATTATCAATTACATGATTACAATTATAACTGACCCCAACCCTGCTCAGAAGCTGCCAGCTAATAATGGTAATCTAGTTTGTTTTAGTCGTACTTATGTGTTTTCTTGTGTTTCAGGTTGTTTACCAAAGCAGTGACAGTGTACCAGTCATGGAGAGTGGGAATGAGATTGTCATGGATCAGTCCATGAGGAGAGAAACTGACCCCCAACCGCCTGCTGATGAGTGGTTAGATATCTTGAGAAATGGTCTGCTAATGAAAAAGGTGCTACAGCCTGGAGGAGGAAGAGACAGTTGGCCACAAGTTGGACAGATTGTGAAGATTAGTCTAAAAACACGTCTGTTGGATGGGACGCTGGTCGAGGAGCTGCCGGAGTTCTGGTTCACTCTGGGAAACAAAGAAGTAATCCCAGCACTGGATGTGGCGGTGCGACTCATGGGAATGGGAGAGAAGGCACTCATCCAGACAGATGAAAGATATGCATATGGACTCAGTGGAAATCTTTACCCTGAGATTCCGTCAGGGGCTGATCTGTCACTTGAAGTGAAGCTGCTAGAAGCTATTGATGCTCCAGACCTGAAGCTGCTGTCCCCCACTGAGAAGATTGCTTTGGCCACCTGCAAGAAGGAGCAAGGCAATGTCCTTTATCGGTGCAGAGCCTACAAGTACGCCATCCACAAATATAACACTGCCGTGAAAATAACAGAGTCCATTTCTAAAAATGATATTAGTTCTGAAGAGGAGAACGAGCTGATGGAAGTGCAAGTGAAATGTTTTAACAACATGGCTGCTTCTATGCTGAAACTAGAACAATATGATGTAGCGCTACAGTGCTGCTACGCAGTGCTGATATATCAGCCTGAAAATGTGAAAGCACTTTTCCACACGGGCAAGGTCCTGGCCTCGCAGGATAAATATTCAGAGGCCATTCAAACACTACAGAAGGCCCTGGAGCTGGAGCCACACAACAAAACGGTCCACGATGAGCTCTACACGATGATGAAAAAGCACCGTGAGCATGAAGCAGCACAGCAAGCCATGGATGAGAAGATGTTGGAGAACCCGTCCAGCACCCACAAACATCAGGCCATGGATGAGAAGATGTTGGAGGACCCGTCCAGCACCCAAAAACATCAGGCCATGGATGAGAAGATGTTGGAGGACCCGTCCAGCACCCACAAACATCAGGCCATGGATGAGAAGATGTTGGAGGACCCGTCCAGCACCCACAAACATCAGGCCATGGATAAGAAGATGTTGGAGGACCCGTCCAGCACCCAAAAACACCAGGCCATGGATGAGAAGATGTTGGAGGACCCGTCCAGCACCCAAAAACACCAGGCCATGGATGAGAAGATGTTGGAGGACCCGTCCAGCACCCAAAAACACCAGGCCATGGATGAGAAGATGTTGGAGGACCCGTCCAGCACCCAAAAACACCAGGCCATGGATGAGAAGATGTTGGAGGACCCGGCCAGCACCCACAAACATCAGGCCATGGATGAGAAGATGTTGAAGGACCCGTCCAGCACCCACAAACATCAGGCCATGGATGAGAAGATGTTGAAGGACCCGTCCAGCACCCACCAACATCAGGCCATGGATGAAAAGATGTTGGAGGACCCGTCCATCACCCACAAACATCAGGCCATGGATGAGAAGATGTTGAAGGACCCGTCCAGCACCCACAAACATCAGGCCATGGATGAGAAGATGTTGAAGGAC
The DNA here is from genome assembly GCF_900634775.1 of Gouania willdenowi. Taxonomy (NCBI): domain Eukaryota; kingdom Metazoa; phylum Chordata; class Actinopteri; order Blenniiformes; family Gobiesocidae; genus Gouania; species Gouania willdenowi. The sequence goes on from NC_041044.1 coordinate 40,725,074, forward strand.
CCGTCCAGCACCCACCAACATCAGGCCATGGATGAAAAGATGTTGGAGGACCCGTCCAGCTTCCACAAACATCAGGCCATGGATGAGAAGATGTTGGAGAACCCGTCCAGCACCCACAAACAACAGGTCATGGATGAGAAGATGTTGGAGAACCCGTCCAGCACCCACAAACATCAGGCCAAGTCAGCATGGGGTTTGAGCTGGAAGTGGCTGCTTGGTGCCACTGCAGTAGCCATTGGCGGCATCGCTCTGTCTGTGGCCATCTATGCTAGAAAATGATTCAAGAACTGTAGTAACGACATGACTTAAACACTGGAGCACATCTGGCAGTGCATTCTGACCATGTGGTCCATGAGGGTGAAAATATTAATCAGTTTATGACCTCCTCACTGTCACTCTGTTCTCTGTGACAAATGTCATCATCCTCTACAGTTACAAGATGCATTTTGTAGGGGAACAAAGGGTAATTAATATTCAAATATATTAATTATTAATTGGAATATGTTTGTTTGCCAGGAGTGCCATCTTAAAGTGTTTCAGATCACTTGTTTTATGTAATTGTTACAGTTCCCTGTTTTTGTAGTGGGTTCTTGTCATTAGGAATAGAGGTTTAATAAAAGTTTAAATGTCAATAAAAACAGCGTTTACAATATGTGCATTTTTATTTTACAAGCAGCTATTCACATAGGTTACAAGCATGATGATGATAAATAGTAGGCAGTTCCTATCTCTTCCGCTCCGTGGACCAAAGTGTGTTACTGTTGAGCTGTTGCTAAAAAACAACAACCAAAATAAAGGTGAAAACAGTTCTCGTGTTTTCTTCTGTGTTACAACCGACAATAAAATGTTGGTTGTGTGTTTCTCCCGATAGACGTTATCGACGTGATACGTCATTTTCGCCCCCTGTCCATTCAGAGCCTTCCCAACCCCCAGACCTAAAGTGGAATTAACTCAAGCCAAATAAACCGGTTTTTCATGTAAACCTCAGTTCGGGAATTACTATTACCATGTAAGATGAAGCAGAAAACTTTAATTCCGAATGATTTAATGCAGAATAACTCATTCCGAATAAAAAAAACATCATGTAGTCGTTGCTACTGAGGAGTTTAGAACAACCGTTGCTATGTCGGGGAAGAACCCCACATCACAAAACATCAAAGGAAGAGCAAGAAGTAGAACTCTTAAAAAAAAAGAACAAAAGGCAGAACTAAAAACCCAGAGCTCATAGAGCAGTCACTTCCTCTGGAGAGAAAAAACAGAGTGAAAGCTCAAAGCTGCAGATAGGAGAGAATAGGAAACAGCTGGAACAACCCCTGATTCAAAGAAAGACTAATACGTCCTGGATTGAACATCCTTCCCACAGATATGAGACAGCCCCTGAGCTACTCTTAAATGGTAAATCTTATGGTACAACCATCTTTTGGCACAAAGCACAATCTAACAACAAGTCAATTATGATTACAGTGACCAGCATTTTATCCAATTACAACTGAATCACAATTATTTTTTTAGCTTCAGAAATCCCATTACAATTACGTTCTGATTTAATTCACAATTAATCAAAAATACTGAGCCTGAAATGAATAACCTAATAAAAGTTAACCTTTCTCTTGTGGTTAGCATCTCATATGAAAACAGGTCTTAAATCAGATTTAAAATACACTTTTAAAATGGTAAAATGTGGGAAAGCTTGATATAAACATTATAATAATTGTTAACTACATATGTGTAGAACATGGTTCACCAGTTTTGTGTTATATAATCATAATTGACAATTTTTATAGAATTTTAAAGGCAATTACAAAGTAAATTAAACTCAACTCGAATGATATTGAAATTACAACAGCCACAGATTTTTAAAATTACAATTATAACTACGCCATCTTTGTAATTAATTATCAATTACGTGATTACAATTATAACTGACCCCAACCCTGCTCAGAAGCTGCCAGCTAATAATGGTAATCTAGTTTGTTTTAGTAGTACTTACAATACGTTTCCTTGAGTTTCAGGTTGTTTACCAAAGCAGTGACAGTGTACCAGTCATGAAGAGTGGGAAAGAGATTGTCATGGATCAGTCCATGAGAGAAACTGACCTCCAACCGCCTACTGGTGAGTGGTTAGATATCTTCGGAAATGGCCGGCTAAAGAAAAAGGTGCTGCAGCCTGGAGGAGGAAGAGACAGTTGGCCACATCATGGACAGATTGTGAAGATTCATCTAAAAACACGTCTGTTGGATGGGACGCTGGTCGAGGAGCTGCCGGAGTTCTCGTTCACTCTGGGAGACGAAAAAGTGATCCCGGCACTGAATGTGGCATTGCAAATCATGGGAATGGGAGAGAAGGCAATCATCCAGACAGATGGAAGATATGAATATGGAACCCGTGGAAACCTTTACCCTGAAACTCCGTTAAAGGCTGAGCTTGAAGTAAAGCTGCTGGAAGCTACTGATGCTCCAGACCTGAAGCTGCTGTCCCCCACTGAGAAGATTGCTCTGGCCACCTGCAAGAGGGAGCAAGGCAATGTCCTTTATCAGCGCGGAGCCTACGACTACGCCATCCACAAGTATGACACTGCCCTGCAAATAACAAAGTCTATTTCTAAAGACGATATTAGTTCTCAAGAGGAGATGATGGAAGTGCAAGTGAAATGTTTGAACAACATGGCTGCTTCTATGCTGAAACTAGAACACTATGATGAAGCGCTACAGTGCTGTAACTCAGCGCTGATATGTCAGCCTGAAAATGTGAAAGCACTTTTCCACATGGGCAAGGTCCTGGCCTTGCAGGATAAATACTCAGAGGCCATTCAAACACTATGTAAGGCCCTGGAGCTGGAGCCACGCAACAACACAGTCTCCACGATGATGAAGAAGCACCGTGAGCATGAAGCAGCAAAGCAGGCTATGGATGAGAAGATGTTGGAGAACCCGTCCAGCACCCACAAACATCAGGCCATGGATGATAAGATGTTGGAGAACCCGTCCAGCACCCACAAACATCAGGCCAAGTCAGCATGGGGTTTGAGCTGGAAGTGGCTGCTTGGTGCCACTGTAGTAGCCATTGGCGTCATTGCTCTGTCTGTGGCCATCTATGCTAGAAAGTGATTCAAGAACTGTAGTAACGACATGACTTAAACACTGGAGCACATCTGGCAGTGCATTCTGACCATGTGGTCCATGAGGGTGAAAATATTTATCAGTTTATGACCTCCTCACTGTCACTCTGTTCTCTGTGACAAATGTCATCATCCTCTACAGTTACAAGATGCATTTTGTAGGGGAACAAAAGGTAATTATTATTCAAAAGTATAAATTATTAATTTGAATACTTTTGTTTGCCAGGAGTGCCATCTGAAATCGAGGTTTAATAAAAGTTTAAATGTAAAAAAAAAATTATGTTTACAATGTGTACGTTTTTATTTTACAAGCATCTATTCAAATAGGTTACAAGCATAATGATAAATACAAGGTGACTACGGGTTGGAAGAATATAAGAATATATATTTAAGACTTTTTAATACTACCTTAAAATTTAAGACCAAACTTATGATGGAAATACAGACCAAAGGGAAAATATATTGTTTTACAATTAAAGGCATTGATGTCAGTTAATATAATGTACAATAAGAAAAAATGGAAAAATTCAGTTGTTTAAGAACATTCTCCAAATGTTTTTATTAATGTGGAAAGAAAAGAAAAATATCAACACTGTCCAAAATTATATTTATTGTAACACAATTCTTACAACATTTAATATTAGCGAACAATAACAGTGATCAAAATTGACTGGAACCTGTGAGCAAACCAAACGCCAAAGTGTTTTTTATCAGATCCTTCACTGTGTAATGCCTTATGTGGAGCTTTGATCTAAAATTAGGACTTCTAAGAAAATGTAAATAATTTGACTAAAACTGACTTTTGAAGGAAAAAATTAATTATCAATCAATACAAATAATTCCAGCAAAGAAGCCACTAAACCATACCATTTGCTTATATGAATTGTCACTGACCATCCCACATTAGCAGCTTAGTTTCTGTCCTGGCTAATGAAACCTTATATTTCTATTATCTGAAACATAACAATATGAACACATCATTTTCATATGAAATGTTGTGAAAACAGAAATTCTGGGGTGAGGTAAAAGAGGTAGGTGAGAATGTAAGGGAAAAAGAAAATGTCTGACTGGACATCAAGGCATGTGCCTGAGTTCAGTTGATTTGTCTTCCAGCTCCCTCTCAACTAGAGCTGCAACAAATTATTATTTTCATAATCGATTAATTGGTCAATAAATTCATTGATTAATCGGATTAAAAAACACATATTTTCAGCCTCCCATTGTGAATGTAGTGAGAGGTCACCCTAAGGTGGACTTCATTAGCTACACGTGTCCATATATCAGCAGTGAGAGACAGTTTGCTGTTTGTGTTAAATGCAATCTTCACATTCTTTAAAGTCTTCATATTTTATCTCCAAATATAAAATGTGTCGTTGACGGCAAAATGTGACCTGGATTAAAAGTGAGGATGATTGTAGTGAAACTTCATCTCCACTTGGGGCGACCATGGCTCAGTGGTCGCCCCAAGTGGAGATGAAGCCTCGAAGAAAGCGCTATATAAATCCAAGCCATTATTATTATTATTATTCATCCATGGACACATGCCTCATGTCAGTGACAATCATGTAGAGCAGGGGTCTCAAACTCAAAGTACCTGGGGACCACAGTAGGCAGAGTCTGGGTGAGGCTGGGCCGCATCAGGTATTCCACAAAAAAAACTTTGGTAAAAAAAAAAAATCTTCATAAACGTCATTACTAACAGTTCTTTAAAAGTAGGGTAGGCAATTTTCGAAAGCAAGCATGATTTTGAATGTAGCCTCCCCGACTGCTCTGCCTTTATCCCCCTCCCCTCTTTGCTCTGTCTCACTCACATGCATGTGCACAGCTGCTGCAGAAGAGGAGCTCAGCTCATTGCTTATATTGTGTAATAATTTTGTTGTTTCATTCAGCAGTAAGAAAACACTAAACTTTACCATTATATATGTTAAACCAAAAACTCTGTTTTAACTCTGTCAGCTGTGACGCACTTTCAGTGTGCATGCAAGTAGTCGAGAACAAGCAGGGAGACAGGGAGACGTGATTGGTTAAAAAAAACTGTTTGTTTTTTTCCATTGGTTGATGTGATTACAGATTTACAGCTGCTACAGTTGATGGATTTTCTTTGTTCCTTTTCCAGAGCACATAAGATCTTAATTTCTGTCATGACATTTCAAACAAAAACTTAAAAAGTGTATCTGGAGAAAATCCAACATGACATGATGTCAGCTAATTGCTGTTGCTCTCCTAGTAAAGTTTTCTTTTTTTTTTTAGCAATAAAGTTAAAGTCGCGTGTTTAGCCAACCAGACGCACGGAGAACCTAATTTCCGCTTTTTCTTCCGGCGACAACAAGGCAGATAATGAACCACTCGGCAGAAATCGCTTTTCTTTTTGCGCTTAATGTTCATGTATTTCGTGATGACATGAACATCATGACATTTGTAGATGGTAGAAAGTACCGAGATAGACAGCGGAAAAAAGGCAATCGCCAGTGGGGCGTTGACTATCCGTCGGGACAGTGGGACATTAGCCAATTATAGCCCATAGAAACCATGGGACGCACCCACAGAGGCATTTACTGGCTTTTATTTTCTATAACCCCATGGAATCAGCTGTACGTTCCAGCCAACACCGAAGTTTCGTTGACGAAAACCGAGGCGAGTAGGTGGGTGGGTGGCGGCATCGGAGGTGTGCTTCCCTTGGTGACATCGTCAACGCGCAATGCTGTAAAGTGCCATTCATATTGTAACAGACTAGGTCCTATGTTCCTGAGTTATGTTCCACGTGTAGTTTATTCAATGTTTAACAGGTGTTGTGGTTTCCGATGCCATTTGAAGCATCGTTACGTGCGGCTTTCTCTGCCAATGTTTGTCTTTGTTTATATGAGTTCTGCATGTTGATTGGCTGGGAGGCTGGGGAAGGGCGGGCATCAGCGGAGAATGAGGGGTACCTAATGTTTTAAGGACTTCGATTAAAAGCTGATAAATCATTGACAACGGCTCGAGTCACATCATTACAATACAGTATAAAACACACGGGCCTCACTAACAATTACATTTTCACATTGTCCTGTGGGCCACAAATTGTCGTCCCGCGAGCCGCGAGAATGAGACCTCTGATGTAGAGGATGTTCTGAATCACAGCTTCTCTCTGTGGTTACTTCATGTCTTTGACATCATGAAGTCTGTCATTGTTGATGTTTTCTGATGAAATGAGAATGATAGTATAGCATTAGTATGTATTATAGCACAATTTACAACTACTCAAAAATGAACTTGTTTTATTTGCATTATTAGGTTAAGGGATGCTACTCGGACAAAGAGCAATACCAACACATACACTAACACAAAAAGTACAAGTACCTTAAAAATAAATCAAACAACTTGAAGTAGATGTGATAAGTTACTTTAACCCCAGTCTAAATGTAATTAATCCAGCCTCATTCCATTACAGACCAGACTTTATCTTTAAACTATTACCACCATTGTGTACAAGTTAAGTCTATATATAAAGCACATTTAAACACTGCTTAAGCTGATGAAACTAAAATTAAAAAAAAAACTATCTCACACACGCACAGGCGCACACACACATCACACAAACACTGGCGTGATTTAATTCCAAATTTAACTTAATTCCAAATTAGGTGGCTGGTTTATTCCGTTTTTAATTCAGAATTAAATAATTCTTCTTTTTTGTAAACAGTTAACAAAACTTAAATTCGCTTTAAGTTAATTCCGGTTGTTCTGTACATGTGCGACTTGTGGTGATCACACGCTGAACTTCTCTGCAGTTCAGATGTAGATCGGCTCCTTAAAAAACTGCCAGCAGAACATTAAAGTCAATTTAAACGCCATGTAGGCCGCAATCAGGATGTCCTAACATACGATTCACAAATGTTTTCATCTTGGTTACAAACTGAAGCTCGTCAACCTAGAAAGGAAAACTCCATCTCATCTCTCAATCAACATAAACACCAATGTAAATCAATATCAGCAATGACAACAATTCTACATGGAACAAACAAACCCAATGAGACCAGACAATCTTCAGAGCTCCTTCAGAAGTCTACAGCAACTTGTTCATATTGTCGTTCAACAGAACACCACATCAGTAGATGTCCAGAGTATACTGTTCTGACTAAGGATCAGAAGATCAATTGGATAAAGGAAAACAGACGTTGTTGGCGCTGTGCTGGAACTCATCAATCTGCAAAGTGTGATCTAAAGAAATTCTGTGCCACCTGCAAAAGGAGATATCTGCAGATACTCTGTGATGTAAATCAGAGAACCAACAATTTTCCTGTTCCTGCTGTGAAGACACTGTACCTTGACAGACCAGTTGACAGTAATGGTGTCCTCCTTAAAGTCGTCAATGTGATTCTCCGCAATGGTGACCGAACTTTAAAAACATACGCTGTTCTCGATGATGGATCACAACGAACAATTCCGCTTCAATCAGCTGCTCAAAACCTCCACCTGATTGGACAATCAGAAAAATTATCACTAAGAACGGTTCGGCAGGACATTGAAACTCTTCATGGTTCATCTGTCTGTTTTCAGATCTCTCCCTCCGCACACCCAGAGAAGACCTTTACCATCCAACATGCTTTCACTGCAACCCAGCTGGCACTTTCTGACCACACTTATCCTGTACAAACCCTCCAGCAAAAATACAAGCATCTAAAAGACATTCCACTCCCATCCATAGAAAAGGCATCACCACTATTGCTCATTGGCTCAGATCACATTCATCTCATTACTCCTACAGCACCAATCAGGTTAGGCCCTTCAGGATCCCCTGTAGCTGTCAAAACCCTGTTAGGATGGACACTCGAAGGTCCAATCAGAGAAGTTCAGTCACACAATTCCCTAGTGTCTACGCAATGCTTGTTGTTGTCCATCGGACCCCCTGCAAAAGAGTTGCGTTACCATGTTGCAAAACTTTGGAAACTTGACACCCTTCCTGTACACAATGAGAAAGTTGTCATCAGATCGAGGCAAGACAACAAGCCATGGAGCTTCTTAAACCGCAACGAAAAGAGTTTTATTTAATGGTGTTCAACACTATGGCACTCCTCTTCTCAGGCAAGCAAACTCACACCTTCTGAATACACCTCAAACGGCAGTAATGTCAAGACTCAGTAACATCAAATCTCGACTATCCAAGGACCTGGACAAAGCAAGCTCATACTGTGAACAAATTTCAAAGCTAGAGGAAGCTGGATATGTGGTGAAGCTGACTCATGACAAAGTTTACAGCAACCAGAAGCTTGGTATATTCCTCATCACAATGTTACTCACAATAAAAAAGATCGGATTGTTTTCGACTGTTCATTCACTTTCCAAGGTCAATGCCTCAATAAGTATCTTTTATTACCTGGACCAATCCTGGGACCATCCCTCCTCGGTGTGGTGCTACACTTCAGACAACATGCTGTAGCAATAAGTGGGGACATTAAAGGCATGTTTCCCCAAATCTGCTTCCTGCCCCAAGACAAGCCTCTTCCTTCGATTCCTCTGGTGTGATATGAAAGAGGACGTTCCACCAACAGTGTATCAATGGCAAGTTCTTCCTTTCGGTACCACTTGTAGTCGCTGCTGTGCGATTTATGCCCTGCAAACCCATGTAAAAGATGACCAACAATCAGACAAAGATGTGCTGTGTTCAGTAAACAATGCTTCTATGTTGATAATTGCTCTCAAAGTTTTCTTTCAGCTCAAACACTCCTTGTTAAACTAAGAGCCACTCTTTCAGCAGGAGGCTTCGACCTCCATCAATGGGCAAGCAATGATCCTAATGTCATCAACCACTTACCTAGAGATGCAAGGTCTGAAAGCTGTGAACTTTGGCTGTCTGAAGAAAGGGCTGACCCCCAGGAGCGCACACTTGGACTGCTCTGGAACTGTAAACCTTACCAATTTGGTTACAAATTCAAGTCTGTGGAGACACACCCTCATTACCATACATCACATCTATAGAGTCCTTGCACATCTGTATGACCCTTTAGGCTACCTCCTACCTTTCACAACTCGTGCAAAAGCTCTGGTTCAACAACTGTGGAGGACAGAGAGAGATTGGGATGTCTCCTTCTTCACCATGACATTTTTACAGCTTAGAATTCCTTGGGAGGAAGAACTACACAACACCTATCTCAAATCACCATTCCTCGCTGTTACACTTCTAAGAACATGGATGACCCAGAAACAATTCGAGACATCCACATCTTTTGTGATGCTTCTGAACAAGCCCTATGTGTGAGTGGTTGCATATTTTAGATCAGAGGATAGCAAAGGCCAAGTGGAGCGGAGTTTCATACTTGCTCGTTTCCGTGTCTCGCCAAAACGGCAGCTGTTCAGTGCCAAGCACTTGGCTATGTATCTTTAGACATTGCAGATGTTGATCCAGTCACCCCCACCTTCTCGTTATGGGACGACATGATGCATCAATCCCTCTGGGTATCTTATCCAGATTCTGAACTCCTCAGTCGACGGCGTTGGCGCCATACACAGATACTGTCTGACCATTTCTGGAAACATTTTAAATTAAAATCCTACCTACCATCACTACAATATGGCAGAAATGGAAAAGGGACAAACCAAGAGGTCAGTTGAACTGTCGTTATGATCCTTGATCCCCAACTACCAAGAGCTCTTTGGCCTGTAGGAGAAGTGACCCGACTAATCCCAAGTAAAGATGAACTCATCAGGGCAGCTGAAGTTTCTAGTAAAGACAAGACCTACATCAGACCAGTTGCAAAAACTAATCCCACTTCCTTCCCTTCGTGAGGACCTTCTCTAGTTGATTTTTTATTTTATTTTATTTCTCACTAGAAATAAGGGGCGAATCGTAGCAAAGATCACTAGTTTTTTCCTACAGGTTCTCTCTCTCTCTTTTTACTGCACCTCCCTTCAGTACACTTCCTTGTGTTTTTTTTTTCCTTTTTTCCCCCTTGATTGCATGCGGTTTGCATTCTGTCACGATTAGTAGGTTGCATTCACCTGATCAGTGCTTATTTAAGATGGCAGTCCCCTGCACTCAGGTTTGGATCTTCACATGGGGTAGCAGTTCAGCAATGGTAAGGTGTCTTCATTAGGGTTTTAGTTATCAAGTACTTAATTTACCATTATTTCCTTTAGAAAGTAACTTTAAGTTGACTTGTTTATTATTCTAATATTATTTTATTTTGTCTTTCAGCACCGAGGTCAATCATTTCATGTATGTTTTTTTCTGGTACCCACGTTGCCTCCGAAGCTGATCGAATAAACCTCTTGAACTGATATCCAGTCTCATTGTCTGAAAAGGGCATTCTGACCCGATGCCCATGGTGACAGCCCCTTTCATTAGAATCCTTCACCACAGTTACAGCTACTATCTTTACCAGGAAGCAACTATTTATTCCTGGTTATTGTTTTACGGAGTTTTACTAGACTTTATTTACTGGTGATTAGTTCCTATCTCCTCCGCTCCATGGACCAAAGTGTGTTACTGTTGAGCTGTTGCTTCAAAACAATCAAAATAAAGGTGAAAACAGTTCTCATGTGTTTTCTTCTGTGTTACAGCCAACAATAAAATGTTGGTTGTGTGTTTCTCCCAATAGACGTTATCGACGCGATACGTCATGTTAGCTCCCTGTTCTATCAGAGCCTTCCAACCTCCCTGACTTAAGTGGAATTATCTAAAGCCAAATAAACTGGATTTTCATGTAAACCTCAGTTTGGGAATTACTATTGCCATGTAAAATGAAGCAGAAAACTTTAATTCCGAATGATTTAATGCAGAAAAACTCATTCCGAATAAAAAAATCATCATGTAATCGTTGGTACTGAGGAGTTTAGAACAGCCGTTCTGAGAGTCACGTGACAAGCTGAGAAAATTCAACATGGCGGCTCGCTGCCGTGACTAGTTTACCGATCCTGTTTACTTGCACATATTAACGATTTTTACCGTTAAATCAACGCCACCAACGAGAGCCGACCACGCGCCCTCTCACCAGCCAGAGTGGAGGACCTCGAGGACTTCATCGATAGATATTACGCTGAGTACGTGATGGAGTCCGGACCAAAAGCCAGTACATCAGGTAAGTCGGCGAAGCGCCGGAAAAACGATTCGGCTACCAATACGTCAGACCTTGAGGTAGAATCCCACACGGAACTCCTACAAACCATAATTAAGAGGCTGGATGTGCTCGATTTATTGCACCGAGACGTTCAGGAAATGAAAGTCAGCCTGGAATTTGCCTATCAACAAATCCAGGACCTACAAAAAGATAACCATGATATCCATTCGGCTTTATCTGCGGTGAGCTCCGAGGTAAAAGAGCTGAAAAAAAGAAAACAAGTTTCTTAAAGAATCAGTCCTGGATATCCAATCTTGCAGTATGAGAGACAACGTAATATTCTCAGGTATTCCAGAAACCCCCAACGATGACCCACATGCTCTGTTGAAAGACTTCATGTCGTCGGCGCTTAAAATCCCGGCAGAAACCGTGAAAAACATCACATTTCACCGTGTCCATCGCCTTGGACCACGTAGAGGAAACCGGCCACATCCCATCATTGCCAAATTTGAGCACTTTCAACAGAAGATCCAGGTTAAAAGTAAAGGTCGGGAACTTAAAGGTACTCAATTCGGCATGAACGATCAATTCCCTCGGGAAATAAACGAACGTCGAAAAACCCTGTATCCTATTTTTAAGGAAAACCGAAAGAAAGGCAAAAATTCCAAACTGGTCGTAGACAAGCTTTACATAGATGGTGAACTGTTTAGGGACTTAAACATCACCCCCTGGCTCTACTGAGAAAGACAAATCTAAAAATAATAATAATAATGAAGTAAAAAAAAACAAAAAAAAAACACAGGTGTTATGTGAGTTAACATTGAAAGGATAATTCTCCACTTATGGTGAAGCTAAGGTAGCATTTAAAAAAAAAAAAAAAAAAGTTATATGTTGTATGTGTGTGTATGTATATATATATCCGTACATTAAAAAAAAAAAAAAAAAGAAAGAAAGCAAATAAAAACAATAAATACATTTAAAAAAAAAAAAAAAAAAAGTGTGTCTGTAGATGTGTGTATGTGTATGTATATATATATATATATATATATATCTGTGTGTATGTGTATGTATATATATATATATATATATGTGTGTGTTTATATGTGTATGTAGATGTGTGTATGTGTGTGTATGTGTATGTATGTATATGTATGCATATGTGTATGTATGTCTCTGTTTCTGTCTTGTCTCTCTGTTGCCTCTTCATCTCTCTTATATATATATATATAAAAATAGAGGAAATAAATATAAAATAATGATAACTCCAAAAATAAAAAAAAAATAAATAAAAAAATAAATAAAAATATATATAACAATAATAATAATTAAAATAAATAAATACATAAAGATAATAATAACACTAAAATAAAAACATGGATAGGTATATATAGACACGTGTGTGTATGTATGTATGTTTGTATGTATGCTACATATTGGCTTAGATTTTGGTAAACACTTTTTGGCACGTACTCTCTCACAGGACACTCTCTACCCTCATGTCAACTCACTCGTCTCGAACCCCTCACTCTTTTTTTGTTTCATACTCACTCAACACCACAACACCCCCCACCTCCTATACCTCCTATAATTACCCCTTGCTCCTTTTACTCTTTTGATATTGGATGTTGTCGTTGTATGTTTGTGCTTTTCACTAACCTATTCGATCCAGTCCTTTACCCCGTGGTGCTATCGCATGATAAATGTGTCTCCTCTTCTTTTTTTTCTTGCATCCAAGCTTTTTACAACACAGTTGTGCACAAATGCTCACAGATTCTCACTTATGCTCACACCTGTATGGACTAACATTCACCTTATACTATGTATCAGTTTACAGTAACTTCTTGGAATGTGCGTGGCATTCGCTCGCAGGCTAAAAAGATTAAGATATTTGACTATGTATCAAGATTAAATGCAGACATTGTCTTCTTTCAAGAAACTCACTTACTTAAATCAGAAGAAAAATCCCTGACAGATTCAAATTTTAACAAGATATATAATTCATGTTTCAATTCCAGACAAAGAGGAGTCTCGGTTCTTCTCAACAAAAGGTTACCCGTTAACATAATCAACCTCCGTCATAGACCCAGAGGGTAGATATATTATTATCAAAGTAGTAATCTATAACAAATGTTTCACAATTCTAAATATATATGCCCCCAATAATGATGACCCTGATTTTTTCCATAGAATTTTCTCAGAGCTTTCAGACCTTTCTGCAGACTCATCTTTAATCATCGGAGGTGACTTCAATCTGGTGCTCAACACATCATTGGACAGATCTAGTAAGTGCTCAAATACAAAAACCATCTCGATCCGCTAAAGTATTAATGGATTACATGGAAGATCTTGGAATAGGAGATGTATGGAGACTGAATAACCCAACTAAAAAGAATATACCTTCTTCTCCCCCGTGCATAAATCCTTCTCCCGAATTGACTTTTTTCTTTCAAATAATTCCATCGTACATAAGATTTCCTCTAAAATACATCCTATAATTATTAGCGATCATGCCCCAATATCCCTCTCCCTGCAGTGTGACTCTAATCAGAAAGTATCCTCTCTATGGCGCTTTAACACCTCATTACTTAATGACAGTAAACTTGAAAAAATTATAAGAAAACAATGGGAGGACTTTCTATTGACAAACGACTCCCCGGAAATATCACCGTCCTTACTCTGGGAAACTGGCAAGGCTGTCATTAGAGGGAAGATTATATCATACTCTTCTTTTAAGAAAAAACAGGAACAGATAACAGAAAAAACAACTGAAGAAAAGATCAAAAAACTTACGGAAGAATACGCAGCTAACCCGTCTGAACTTTTATGGGAAAAACTCCAAAATACAAAACTTAATCTGAATATCATCTTATCTAAAAAAAACCGACTTCATTTTGCAACAATTAAGATACAAAAACTTTGACTACAATAATAAATCAGGCAAATATTTAGCAAATCAGCTCAAACACAATAAAGAAAATTCCTTTATAGCAGCAATTTCTGATAATGCAGGTCAAACTTTAAACCTACCTCAGGACATTAATAACATTTTTCATGATTATTATCAAAACTTATACTCATCAAATTTAAACCCTGACCCGGAAGATATTAAAACCTTTCTTAATAAACTAAACCTACCACAGCTCACTATAGATCAGAAAACCACCTTAGACTCACCATTAACCTTACAAGAATTACAAAATGCTTTAGACAGCATGTCAACAGGCAAAGCACCAGGTCCAGATGGGTTCCCTGCTGAATTCCTAAAACATTTCTGGTCAATGCTGGCTCCACTATTTTTCAGAGTAGTAACAGAGATCAAAAATAAAGGTCATGTAGGAGGTCACATGAATACAGCGAACATTAAATTGTTACTTAAACCAGACAAAAACCCCATATTACCCTCAAGCTATCGTCCCATCTCACTTATTAACACAGACTTAAAAATTATTTCCAAAGCACTCACATCCAGGTTAGAGAAAGTAGTACAGTCAATTATACACCAAGACCAGACAGGATTTATTAAAAATAGACACTCCACAGACAATGTGAGAAGACTGTTTAATATGATCAACATGGCACAGAACTCTAAAAGGAAAAAAATAATCTTGTCACTCGATGCAGAAAAAGCATTTGATAGAGTAAACTGGTCGTTCCTCCTAGCTGTCCTTGGCAAATTTGGCTTCGGAGAATCATTCATCCAATGGATCTCCACCCTGTACAATAAACCTAAGGCTTCAGTAACCACAAACAAAATAACATCCCAAAGCTTCACACTGCAGAGGGGAACCAGACAAGGCTGTCCACTCTCACCTTTGCTTTTTGCAATATTCGTTGAACCTCTCGCAGCAACTGTACGTCAGAACTCTGTTATTAAAGGAATCCACTCATCCATCTCAGAACACAAAATTAATCTTTACGCGGATGACATCTTACTCTATTTGGAAGAACCACAATCCTCTTTGGAGGAAGTATTTAATCTAATAAACAGCTTCTCTAAATTATCAGACTATTCCATTAACTGGACAAAATCATCAATCCTCCCTTTGACAAAAAATTCATGGAATCCTGCAAACCAAAATCCACAACACCCCTCCAC
Organism: Gouania willdenowi; assembly: GCF_900634775.1. NCBI lineage: Eukaryota > Metazoa > Chordata > Actinopteri > Blenniiformes > Gobiesocidae > Gouania > Gouania willdenowi. Next base: position 40,740,324 of record NC_041044.1, read on the forward strand.
CACAAATACAATTAGATATCTAGGCTTAAATATATCACCAAACTTAAATGAATTAATTAAACTAAATCATGATCCGATGTTGGACAAAGTCACAGAAGATCTGCGGAGATGGAACAATCTCCCCATCTCACTACTTGGCAGGATAGCCTCAGTTAAAATGAAAATCTTACCTAAAATAAACTACCTGTTCTCAATGATACCACTAAAACCACCAAAACAATGGTTTCAAAAGATTAGACTCTGCAACTACAAAATTCTATGCTAGAAATAAAAAACCTAAAATAAGCCTTTCAACCCTTCAAAAAAACAAAGACGAGGGTGGTTTAGAAGCCCCTAATTTCATGCATTATTACTTAGCAAAACAAATATTATATTTAACAGAATGGCTAAAACCAAAAGAATACTACAACACCTGGCTAGAAATAGAACAGTTAGACTGCAAACACATTAAACTCTCTGATCTCCCTTTTATCACTGCGACCCTCAAACATCACAACTGCTTTAAAAACCCACTAATTGCCTCCACACTGACTGCATGGTGGAAAGCCCTGGACATCACAAATGTTCAATTAAAAACTAGTATACTGTCTCCAATCTGGCACAACCCCGACTTTAAAAATAAAAAAACACCACTTTATCTGAAGACATGGGAAGAGAGTGGAATCACTCACCTCCAAGACCTCTTTGAAAATGACAAGCTTAGGACATATAATAATCTAACCCAAGCTTTTGGTATAAATAAATGTAACTTTCTACAGTACTTACAAGTAACAGAAACAATAAAGAAAACTACTCCACTAGACTTAACTACTTTACAACCTCCAGAACTGGCTATATATATGAAAAAAATCTAAACAAATCAAAAAACTCTCAAAAATATACAGAGCTCTCTCGATCACCAACTGTAATTACTTACCAATCGCTAAGTGGGAGGCCGAACTCTCAATCACCCCGAGCATTGATTTCTGGACAGAAATTTGTCGTAATACTTTTAAGATGACGAAAAACACATCTTCAGCTAATTCAATACAAGGTCCTCCACAGATCCCACATTACCCAACAGAAAATGCATAAAATGGGCTTCTCCTCAACAGACATCTGCTCTCAGTGCACCCAGAATACAGCGGATTCCTATTTACATGCCTTATGGCTTTGCTCCCCAGTGCAACACTTTTGGATTCTAATTACTGAAAAACTGTCCTCCATTTTGGACTGCAGAATTCCTTTATCTCTAAATCTTTGTCTGATAGGAGACCTGACAATGCTTCAACTTCCCGCAAACCGATCACAATCAATCCTTGCGGCACTAGCCATAGCAAAAAAAAACAATATTACTAAATTGGAAAGACAAAAAATCCTTAAACATAAACCAATGGCAAAATCTCCTCACAGAATTTATCTCCATGGAAAAGATGTCTGCTCTCAGAAAACAAAAAAAAATAATGTGCTTTGAGGAGCGTTGGACTCCTTTTTTAATTGCATTAAATCTAAATTTTTAAAGCCTCATGATCTAGCCTGCAAGCGACTGCCAGCACCACTTTTTACTAACGCACTAGTCCAACTGTAGGCCTGGGCCGCCTTTGGGCCTCTGGGGTAGTCCTGGATGGGGTGGGGGGTCTGGGGGTTGGGGGTTGGATTGGTGGCGTGGTGCGCTGGGTCCTTGGCTCCTTGGGGCTTTCTCGGGTGTGTATGGGGGGGGCGATGGTTGCCTCTCGGTTTGGGATCTTGGGGGCGTTCGGGGGGCTGCTTGGCCGTGTGGTGGTCGCCGGGGGCCCCCGGATTGCCCGCTCTTGCTGCTGGCCTGGCTGCTTCCGGGGCCCGGGGGCGGCTCGTGGGGTTTTGCAGTGGCGGTTCTTGGAAATACATTTGTCATGGATGCACTGGCCTTGGGCTGTGGATAACACTCATACTGGGCTCACCACAGACACGTTGTTCCCAAATACCCTGTTTTATGGAATTTCCACTCACTTCTTCCTCTGCTCACAGCCACCACCATTATTCCTAAGCCGCACACTGGTCACCAAACTGGCTTGATAACTCAACAATAAGCACAATATACACAACCACAATTTCAACATCGCATCACTTGAAATCTATCGACTACTCCCCACCCATTCCATTTCCTATCTTGTATTCCTCTTCCCTGTCAACTTCCCCACCCCTCTCCAACCCCTCACCTTGGTGTAACACTGCCCTCTCTTTTTTTACATCCTCCCTTTAATAAAGTATTTCTTACCCTTCCCTAGGGAGGGCTGGTGATGGTCACAATTATGCAATGAAATAAATAAATTTATTTAATTGCAATAACAAAATATGCATTGCTGTTAAAAGATTGCACTTCTTGTAGTGTTAACCTTCGACAGAATGTGCAGACAAGAGAAAAAAAAAAAAGAACAGCCGTTGCTATGCCGGGGAAGAACCCCACATCACAGAACATCAAAGGAAGAGCAAGAAGTAGAACTCTAAAAAAAGAACAAAAGGCAGAACTAAAAACCCAGAGCTCATAGAGCAGTCACTTCCTCAGGAGAGAAAAAACAGAGTGAAAGCTCAAAGCTGCAGATAGGAGAGAATAGGAAACAGCTGGAACAACCCCTGATTCAAAGAAAGACTCATACGTCCCGGAATTAACATCCTTCCCACAAATAAGACACAGCCCTGAGCTACTCTTAAACGGTAAATCTCATGTTACAACCATCTTTAGGCACAAAGGACAATCTAACAACAAGTGTTTTGCTTAATGATTCTGATTCTTCTCTCCTTTAATATGTCTTTGTTGTGTTTTAATATATGAATCTGTCTTTATATTATTTTGTGTATCTTTCTTTAATTTAGTATATTTCTTTCAGTAATATTGTATACTTTTTCTCCCATTTTATGTTTTTGTCTTTTGTGTACGTTATTTATTTTTGTTTATCTTGGTATTTGTTTGATGTAATCCTGTATATTTTTCAGTGGTTTGGTTATCATTTTGTTTGTTGTCATTTTTGTGTGTGTATTTTAATAATCTTTTTGTGTGTTTTAAGAGTAATTTTGTGCATTGTTTTGCTCTTGTTTTGTGTATTTATGTCATTTTGTATGTTTATGCTAACGGCAGCACAAAATTAGACCAAAGGCTGCCTGTGGCTCCTGTGCCACCAGTGTCCCATGTCTGGACACGTGTGACACTTCAATAGTGACTCAGAAGCAAGGTTGGAGTCAATTTTAATTGTAATCACGCAATTGATAATTACAATTATGGCCTAATCATAAATGTAATTTTAAAAATAGTTACTGTCATAATTGTAATTAAAATGTAATTGAGTTTAGATAATTGACTGTCATTGTAATTGCCATGCAAATTATCTAAAAACTATCAAGTATAAGTTGTCAGTAAAAAGTTTCAAAAACAAAACAAAAAACTGTTAATTATAATTTAACACAAAACTGGGGAGCCATGTTACAGTTCTACACATACAGTATGTAGTTAGCAATTATTAAAATATGTTCCATATCAAGCTTTCCCACATTTTACCATTTAATAAAAATGGCTCGGACACCCACACCAAAAATATTAAAATCTATATTTTCATTGATTAGGAAGTCTTAAGATAACCAAGAGATAGGAAAGTAATTAGATGATATATATTTATTTTAGTGTATTTTACAGCTAATTTAGAACCTGTTATCATGCGAAATAAAAAAAAATAAATAAAAGTTAACCTTTCTCTTGTGTTAGCTTTCTGTTAGCATCTCATATGATAATGGGTCTTAAAAAGGACATGTCATGCATTTAAATCCTTCCTTTTTACATATAAATCATACAGTTGTGGTCTATATAAAGCTGAACTGCAATGCTTGGGTCTGAATTCCTCATTATTATAGCTCCACAGGCCCCTTTTCTACGACTTTTCTGATGTGCTTCTGAGAGCAACTCGTTTTGGTGCGGCCTCTTTAAAAGCAAATGAGACACTTCATACCCCGCACCCTCTCCAGGTTGCAGAGGTGACACTTGGTTCAACTCCACCCTGTTCGGCCATTTTTGTAGTTTGATAAAAGAGATACGATTATCTAGTGGCGCAAAAACTTTTTATTCACACGTTATTTACAAAATATCAACAACGAAAGACTTGTCCATCCAGCCTTACATGTTCGAGCCAGAGTCGGACCCAGCGGAGCGAGATGAAAATGAAGCGAGCACACAGCGCTATCATATGAAGGCGGTGCAACTGCTAATGCTAACAAAATAATGACAGGGACGTCTTATCACACTTTTTAGCGTTATTTACAGCTTACCAAAGTGAAAGATGGAAGGAATTGACCCCTCAATCAGACAAAGTCTTTCAGCAAATCCTTCTTGCTGAAGCAGTCATCCTTGAAGTGCTTCACGCACACAAAAACGACCTTACCCACAGATGTGGGTACATTTCTGTGAAAAATAAAACTCAACCAGGCACTTCGAAAAGGTTCTGATGCTGGGAGACGGTGTAATGAAGCGTGTGGGTTACTACATCCAACAACCGAACAATTTGACTTATCCTCTCGTAACTTCACCATCCTTCAGCTTGGACTACAAAATTGCAGCGAGAAATAAAAATGGCGGATTGCTCGAAGTGTTGGGCCTGGAGTCGATGTCCTAATTTGGCAGTTCTGCTGCAAATACTGTGACGTTATTGTTTAAAAAACATAATAGAGAATAGAAAAATTGAAACAGATTGCAAAATACAACCAAAACAGAATATAAAGAAATAAACGGAGCACCTGAAGAGACGAATGCATTTAAGGGCTAAAAAAGTGGATTTAGCATCATATGTCCCCTTTAAGTCAGTTGTAAATTATACTTTTAAGATAGTAAAATGTGGGAAAACTTGATATAAAGATTTTAATAATTGTTCACTACATATGTGTAGAACATGGTAATCTAGTTTGTTTTAGTCGTACATGTTTTCTTGTGTTTCAGGTTGTTTACCAAAGCAGTGACAGTGTACCAGTCATGAAGAGTGGGAATGAGATTGTCATGGATCAGTCCATGAAGAAAAAAAACTGACCTCCAACCGCCTGCTGATGAGTGGTTTGATATCTTCAGAGATGGTCTGCTAAAGAAAAAGGTGCTACAGCCTGGAGGAGGAAGAGACAGTTGGCCACAAGTTGGACAGATTGTGAAGATTAGTCTAAAAACACGTCTGTTGGATGGGACGCTGGTCGAGGAGCTGCCGGAGTTCTGGTTCACTCTGGGAAACAAAGAAGTAATCCCAGCACTGGATGTGGTGGTGCAACTCATGGGAATGGGAGAGAAGGCACTCATCCAGACAGATGAAAGATATGCATATGGACTCAGTGGAAATCTTTACCCTGAGATTCCGTCAGGGGCTGATCTGTCACTTGAAGTGAAGCTGCTAGAAGCTACTGATGCTCCAGACCTGAAGCTGCTGTCCCCCACTGAGAAGATTGCTTTGGCCACCTGCAAGAAGGAGCAAGGCAATGTCCTTTATCGGTGCAGAGCCTACGAGTACGCCATCCACAAATATAACAGTGCCGTGAAAATAACAGAGTCCATTTCTGAAGATGATATTAGTTCTGAAGAGGAGAACGAGCTGATGGAAGTGCAAGTGAAATGTTTGAACAACATGGCTGCTTCTATGCTGAAACTAGAACAATATGATGTAGCGCTACAGTGCTGCTACGCAGTGCTCACATATCAGCCTGAAAATGTGAAAGCACTTTTCCACACGGGCAAGGTCCTGGCCTCGCAGGATAAATATTCAGAGGCCATTCAAACACTACAGAAGGCCCTGGAGCTGGAGCCACACAACAAAACGGTCCACGATGAGCTCTACACGATGATGAAAAAGCACCGTGAGCATGAAGCGGCAAAGCAGGCCATGGATGAGAAGATGTTGGAGGACCCGTCCGGCACCCACAAACACCAGGCCATGGATGAGAAGATGTTGGAGGACCCGTCCGGCACCCACAAACACCAGGCCATGGATGAGAAGATGTTGGAAGACCCGTCCGGGACACACAAACACCAGGCCATGGATGAGAAGATGTTGGAGGACCCGTCCGGCACCCACAAACACCAGGCCATGGATGAGAAGATGTTGGAGGACCCTTCCGGGACACACAAACACCAGGCCATGGATGAGAAGATGTTGGAGGACCCGTCCGGCACGCCCACACACCAGGCCATGGATGAGAAGATGTTGGAGGACCCATCCAGCACCCAAAAACACCAGGCCATGGATGAGAAGATGTTGGAGGACCCATCCAGCACCCAAAAACACCAGGCCATGGATGAGAAGATGTTGGAGAACCCGTCCAGCACCCAAAAACACCAGGCCATGGATGAGAAGATGTTGGAGAACCCGTCCAGCACCCAAAAACACCAGGCCATGGATGAGAAGATGTTGGAAGACCCGTCCGGGACACACAAACACCAGGCCATGGATGAGAAGATGTTGGAGGACCCGTCCGGCACCCACAAACACCAGGCCATGGATGAGAAGATGTTGGAGGACCCGTCCGGCACCCACAAACACCAGGCCATGGATGAGAAGATGTTGGAGGACCCATCCGGCACCCAAAAACACCAGGCCATGGATGAGAAGATGTTGGAGGACCCGTCCGGCACCCAAAAACACCAGGCCATGGATGAGAAGATGTTGGAGAACCCGTCCGGCACCCAAAAACACCAGGCCATGGATGAGAAGATGTTGGAGAACCCGTCCGGCACCCACAAACACCAGGCCATGGATGAGAAGATGTTGGAGGACCCGTCCGGCACCCACAAACACCAGGCCATGGATGAGAAGATGTTGGAGGACCCATCCAGCACCCAAAAACACCAGGCCATGGATGAGAAGATGTTGGAGGACCCGTCCAGCACCCAAAAACACCAGGCCATGGATGAGAAGATGTTGGAGAACCCGTCCAGCACCCAAAAACACCAGGCCATGGATGAGAAGATGTTGGAGAACCCGTCCAGCACCCACAAACACCAGGCCATGGATGAGAACATGTTGGAGGACCCGTCCAGCACCCACAAACACCAGGCCATGGATGAGAACATGTTGGAGGACCCGTCCAGCACCCAAAAACACCAGGCCATGGATGAGAAGATGTTGGAGGACCCGTCCAGCACCCACAAACATCAGGCCAAGTCAGCATGGGGTTTGAGCTGGAAGTGGCTGCTTGGTGCCACTGTAGTAGCCATTGGCGGCATCGCTCTGTCTGTGGCCATCTATGCTAGAAAGTGATTCAAGAACTGTAGTAACGACATGACTTAAACACTGGAGCACATCTGGCAGTGCATTCTGACCATGTGGTCCATGAGGGTGAAAGTATTAATCAGTTTATGACCTCCTCACTGTCACTCTGTTCTCTGTGACAAATGATGTCATCATCCTCTACAGTTACAAGATGCATTTTGTAGGGGAACAAAGGGTAATTAATATTCAAAAATATTAATTATTAATTGGAATATGTTTGTTTGCCAGGAGTGCCATCTGAAACTGAGTTAAAGTGTTTCAGATCACTTGTTTTATTTAATTGTTACAGTTCCCTGTTTTTGTAGTGGGTTCTTGTCATTAGGAATAGAGGTTTAATAAAAGTTTAAATGTCAATAAAAACAGCGTTTACAATATGTGCATTTTTATTTTACAAGCAGCTATTCACATAGGTTACAAGCATGATGATGATAAATAGGCAGTTTTCACAGGTGTTCAGTTATTTTGACTGATCAGTATCCACATTATGTACACCGATCTTTTGATATGTACACATTATTAATTTTATAATAATAATAATGGCTTGGATTTATATAGCGCTTTCTTTCGCGGAGATTCAAAGCGCGTTACAGAAATCATTATTCATTCACACCAGTCACTCACACGGTCATACCAGTGGTGGTAAGCTACAATGTAGCCACAGCTGCCCTGGGGCAGACTGAGAGGCGTGGCTGCCATTTCGCGCCTACGGCCCCTCTGACCACTAACATACATGCACAATTAATACTCACTCAAGGCAGTGTGGGTAAAGTGCCCTGCCAAAGGACACAACAACGACGACATGTGGTTGGTGATAAAAGGGGGAAGCAGGTCCTGCTTCACCAGGAGGAGTAGTTATTTCTATCCGAGTTGGCTCAACCCGTATGCGATACCGTCTGGGGCTCGTTCACAGGTTCAGGGCTTTCCACGTGCTGCAACATCTGGGAGGAGGCTTTTCGTTCCAAAAATTAACCTTTCGATCAAAGCACTAGGGTTTGGGTCAAAGTTACTTTTGTAGCTATAAAAATGGCTGTGGCTCCAAAAAGGGAAAAACTACTTGGCTGATTCAAAAATGGAGATAAAACCAAAGTCAGTTCAAAGAAGTTCAAATCGCTTCTCAAAAATTCTGCATAACTAAAGTGAAAAACTTCTGACTGTTTAAGACACAAGCAAGCATGAGCTGTTGCTGTTGTGTCACCAAGGCAAAAACAGGATAAGAGAGAGGACTGGATGAGAGAGTAAGGCCTTTTATAAACATGTCAAGAGGTAATCTGATTGGATAAAACACATCTGCAGTGCAGAAGTGAGTGAGACCTGATTGGTTAGCAGAAGGAAGAGGGAGTATTAACGTTCTTGTAAAAATTCAAGATGGTTGGGCAATATCCACATGTGCTTTTAAACAAAGAGTCATAAAACTAGAGGGTGTGTATCGCATGTTAGGGACAAAATGGAGGATGGTGTTTGTGCTACACAATTAGTTTTCTTAAGTCTCTTAAATAAAACTTCTGTAAACATTATGAAAACATTATATGAGTCATATGGTGCTAATTCACCCCTCAAAGTAATTATCCTGTTTACTCTTAATCTGTCTAAATTGATATATAAACTTGTACACTTTACTCAAAATTGTTTCTCGTAAAACTATTGAAAAAATTAAAAAATAAGTGGAGTTTATATCGCCTATTGCCATTTTGGTAGTATGTGTATATATCCATGTACGAGAAAATTTTTACTATGAAATCTGAAATGTATTATTGAATTTGTGTTTAGTGATTACAAATGTGAATGAGAAGCAGAAATTGAGAGGTGTGGCTGCACTCTACAGGTGTGATGCTGTGTATGTGTGGGTGCGTGTCAGTGAGAGGGCATGTTCTGATTGCCTTTCATTGCATGCTATTGTTTTTATGTATTCTTGTTTTTACCTGTACTTTGACTTGTATATTATTTATGTAATCAGGGACTGCAGATGGAAACTAGCTATTCAGCTATAATCTGGTGCAGAACATATCTGTCTTTGAGCTTAATGTCTCTGTGCACTGTCCCTTCAATAAATACTACTACTACTACTACATTTTAAGGAAAAATATTGAGATATGAATATTGGTCCATATCACCCAGTCCTAATGTAACCAAAGCAGTAACGTTTTACCTTGTAAAGGATATTATTGTCCAAACTGTGTGAAATGAGGCATTTAAACACTGCTTAAAGTAATATTTTATTAATATGAGTGCATTACCTCAAAAGCAAATGGAAATCAGAAGACTGATCTGCTGCCTTGTTATGTAGCAAGTGTTGCTTATGCTACACCACTTTAGTTAAAGTAAAAACACTGTGTGACTAAAATAACATGTCAGCCTTTTTATTTGATGTTAATTGTACTTTGATGAATTGCTTACATACAATTTTAAAAATTATTTTAAATGACCTTTTCTTAAATGATCTTTTATTCCTTTTTTCTATTTAGGGCGATGATTTTAAGTAAGTGAATTGGTTTGTTTTATTGGTAAATAACTTTGAAATAGTCTAAATGATTTGAATGAAAAAAAAATTGTAATAAAATTATGATTGTGATTTTACAAAGAAAAGAATTGTGATATTTTTTATCCCATATCGCCCACCCTTAATACATAATACATGGGCTGTAGTCAATTAAGCAAATGGTTGGACTAAAATTACGGTTAAAAAAAAAAAAAAAAAAAAGGTAGAATGAATGATCAGGTGCAGAGAAGGACGAGGACAAAGAAAAACAGACAAATATTTAGTTTTGGCGTTTTGTAGTGCTGATTTGCTTTTAAACACAGACCATTTCTGATATGAACCTTATTCAAGCATGATCAGAACCCGACAAAGTAAAAGTGAAACCTACAGGTCCGACAGACATTAGGTATTTATATCAGAGCCCGACCTGAAGCCAACAATTAAAACATTTTTTCCTCACACAAATGACATAATTGTTTTAGTGGCAAGTCTGCTTTTATTAATAAACAACTGTTAATGTCAACATCAGATCAGCGCACGAGGAAACAAAAGCACATCAAACACAGGTCTGCAGTGAGCCCCGCTGCGCCAGAGACAGCAGTGGATTTATTTACATAATCCAAGCATCAAATAAAAGGACAATCCATGTTCTTGTGCAGAAAAGGGAATGATTCAACAGTGGATGCTTGTGCTTCAAGCCTGTCATAATTTGTTCTCTGTCTGCTCTGAGGACAGTGCACTGTGCTGACAGCTAAGACGCAACAGTTTTTTTTTTTGGTTTTTTTGATGCGCAGCACGCACTCACACAGAGCTGTTGCTAGACATAGAATCATGTTTAGGCATTAATACATTATATTGATATTTAATCCTTATCACCTATATAAGTGCATTGCATTTTTTTTTTTTTTTTAACAGTATTGAAACTGATACTATTGCTGGTCGACCAATAAAAATCTTGGTCGACCACAACGGCATCGACCAATTAGTTGACTAAATGACCAAAGTTGGCAGCCCTAATAAATACAAAAAAAAAAAAAATCATAATAATGTTTTGTTTTTTAATACATTTTACATATGTTTTATTTGCTAGATAAAACAAGCTAACTTACTTCATTTAATTACATTTTGCTCCCAAAGTAGTTTGACTTTCCTCAGCTATAGTTTTTACACACACACACATATATACATATATATATATACACATACATATATACACATACATATATACACATACATATATACATACCCATATTACACATTTTCATTACATGGTGCAAAATGTTTTGGTTGTTTAAGACTTCACCATATGGTTACAGGATTTTTTTAGAGATTAAGTTAAGTGGAAAGGATCCTGTTTGCTGATGTGATTTTGGCTGAATTACACAATATCATTAAAAATGTAATTAAAGTCTATAGTTGATCATCTTCCACTAGAATGATTGATATGTTGACCAATACAAACTAAATATTTGCATTTCCTGAAGAAAATGCAAGTGAGGATGCAGGTGCTGGCCCGCGTCTCAATGCAATAGCTAAGCATTAGCATTAGTTAGCCTTAGCAAAAATGTGTATCAGCATTAGTATTAGCTAGAATTAGTGTCAGCATTTACATTAACATTGGAAAGCATTACCACTAGTTAGCATTAGCATCAGCCTAACCATAGCATTAGCCAAGCAATAGCATTAAAATTAACCTAGCATTAGACTAACGTTAGCAAATAACCTAGCGTTAGAATTATCCTAGTGTTAGCATTACTCTAGCGTAATCATTAACCTAGTGTTAGCATTGGCATTAACATTAACCTAGCATAAGCTGAAAATTAGCAAAAAGGTTGAAATCGTTAAAAAAAAATAAAAGTTGAAATGGTTTGAAAAAGGTTAAAATCAGTTGAAGAATGGCTGGGGATAAAGGGCTTGAAATTTAGTCAAAAGTTACAAATTATAAAAGCGATGGCATAAATCTCGGGAACTTTCTGAATTTTGATAGCCTATTTGTCAAAATTGGACAAATGGTGTGGGAGTAGTTAAAGCATGCTTAATGCATCCTCACTAATAAACATATAATAATATAAAGTAACACTGATGTCCAGAGAAGGAATGCAACATGTCGCTTTGGTAAACAGAGAAAGCTTTGCTATGCTATACCACAAAGGCTGCTGGGTAATATGTAACAGGCCAAAGTGAACGCTGTGGTAAGGAAGCTGGTATTTATAGACGCTGCTCTAAAGAAGAGTGAAACCTGAGCTGTTGGAGTGCAAACTTAACACAGACTTGCTCATTCAGCACTTTAAACTATTTATTAAGAGGATTAAAAACTAAGGAGAAAGTTTGCAATCGAGGGAAAAAGCCAATTTATCCAAACCAAGTGTTTTCTCTTGTACAAATGCCACACACAAACAAAGATGCCTTTCATTGTTTGCATTCATGTCCACATCAGCTGGACATTAAGGGCCTATGCTACGAATCCAGATTAGATTCATCTCTTTTAGCTGGCTTCAACTAACCAAACATTCCCTGTCAGACAGGAGCTGTACTACGAACACTGATCACCTATGATCACAACATGCTAATTGAAGCCAAGTGATTACAGCCTCACTACATGAAAGGGGAGGAGATTGCAGCGTCTGACCAATCATTGGAGAGAACTGTCAGAGAGAGCGTCTTTACAATGAATGGAGGAACAGCTTATGATATTAAACAATTATAATTAATATAAATCTATGATGACAGTGAAGAGCAACAGTGAATTAGTGCAGCGCACAGCAGGAGGCGGAGCTTTTATTCACGCTCAGATCTGATCCACTTCATAACTTGGTACCGACCAGGTTGCTGAAGTTTGAAAATGATGAATAATTAAAATCCATAATTCAGACCAAATATAACCCTGTTGTTACAGAAAAGGCAGGAATGAGAGAAATCAGGCAGGAAGCTGCTGACACTGTTAATGCGCAACAGCGCAAGATTATTTATTATATTAATCCATTAGATGATAGACAGACAGCGCTCTGCAGTTTAACTTTATTACAGCACACGTGTTTCTATTCAAGTGAACCTCTATCACACGCACTGGTATGAGAGCACATTGTGCATGTTCCTGCTGATAATGTCAGCCCCAGCATATGAATTAATGAATGACTTCAGCCTTACGCGCACACAAGCTTCATCAGCTGACTCTACATCAGTCCATTAAATATAAATCTATATCTTTCCTAAAGGATGTCATTGGTAAATGAAAGGATTGCATTTATAATTAATAATCTTCTTTCCTAAACGCAGCTGTCAGATCTGCACCAACCAGGATCTTCTAACAATGGGCAGGTTGTTTTCTAAGAGATCTGATTGGTCAGGAGGCGGGGCTTTAGGACTCGCTAACATCCAAGCCAAAGAAAAACCTGGTCACGACCAGATTCGCTGTTCAGCAATAATTGCCATAGTGATTAAGCTTCAGTGAGCTTAGTAGGACAGCACACACTGATTAAATCCCAGAAGTTAGCGCAATAAGAGGTAATCTAGATTCATAGCTTACACCCTAAGACAGGGGTCTGCAACCTTTACTTTACAGGCAGCCATTTTGCCTCATCTCACCTGGAGTAAAGTCCTCCTGGAGCCAAAGAAATACCTTCTCAATGAAGACAATACAGTGTCGTAAATTCTATACTGTTAATATTATATAGAATAATGTTTGATTTAATTTGATTTATATTTAACTTAAAAACAGTTTAAAGAAAAACAAAATAAATTGACATCAAGAAATAAAACAGAACATAGCATCTCAGTTTACATGAACACAATGTTATATAAATAAGATTTTTTTGGTTAATGTATTTGAAAGGCCACAAAAAGTAACTTGATTTTGATAACACATGATCATGTGGTCAACACATGCTAATTGCTCATTTCTTGCCACACATAAATCATGCATATTAAACCTGCACATTGTCGGTTAAATTAATCTGTTCCCACACAATTAAAATCTCTATTTTCAGAGCCGCAGGTTGCAGACCCCTGCCCTAAAAGGACCTTCTAACCTAGGCAACCACACACACACACACACACACACACACACACACACACACACACACACACACACACACACACACACACACACACACACACACACACACACACACACACACACACACACACACACACACACACACACACACACACACACACACACACACACACACACACACAACACACACACACACACACTCTTACACTCTAGTGGGTAAAGGGAGGGATCCCACATGCAAAGTCTTCTTTGGCTCAAATGAACTTTGCAGTAAATCCTATTTTCTGGTCTACAGCTACATGTCTGCTGCACGTCACCAGGACACTTTAGGGTATTCAGGCTTTAAAGTTCAGCATCAGCTGCTGTCACACCAAACGTCCATCTTTTCGTGGCTGAGTGGATTTTCCTGCTTTTGGTGACCTTTGTGAGCACGTAAGGCAGCGTTCGGATTTTACTGCAACATCTCAAAGCTTCTCCAAAGGAACAACAGCAGTGTTTTTACATACAGTACATGAAGAGCAATAAAGTCAGTGTATTTATTCTAAGTTCATATTAGTTATTAAAGTCTATCATGTTTTGTTAACATTGAAGTAAATCTATATTCAGTATATTATTCAAACAGCTTTAGTACGTCAATTGAGATCAGCTTTGATTAATAGCTTCCTATAAAGCAGAAATGTGCAACTTTTATCACAGCGGGGGCCACAATTATCAATATTTATATGAGCATTTAGAATAACGACCAATCTGAGCATTAATAGAGAAAAGAACAAAGGCTTTGTATTCCTTTGTCGGAAAAAAATAATGAGCTAAAAAAAAAAAAAAAAGCATTAATTACTTTTTTAGCACTCCATACAGCACGGAACCTTTCCCATTTCAAGAGTTCCTGTTATAGCCATAATACTGATGCACAGACTACAATACAAGACGGGAGACTGCTGAGCTGCTCAGCTTTGTTTGCGTTAATTTTGGCTTTTAAAAACACCAGATGGAAAACTAAAGCCTAGTGGTTTGCAAATTGTGAAAGAAAGAGTTTTTCTTACCACCGGAGCTTTACAGCCTCCGCTAGCATCTCAATCCTGAACATGTAGCAGCTAGCACAGACAGCTAGTGCGAACACTTGGACAGTGTTAACTGCTACATGCTGTAAGCACGCAGTGACTGAAAAATGAACAAACTCACTGGATAAATATTATTATGTGAAAAAGAGAGAAAGCAACAAGTTTGGTGTCAGAAAAGTGTTCCTACTGTTTATGATGTGCTCACATATTTTCTATAATTTGGATATTGACTAAAGTACATCAATATGACACGCGGACCTTGGGACTATAGTCTCAAACACAGAGGAATGTAAATGGCTACGGCTGCATCTGTCTAAGTCTGTTAAAAACAATTAACAACTTTATAAAACCACTTTGTTAAATATCAATGTTTTGATCTGCCACAATACTGTGATTCAAATGGAAATACCTCAAGTTGAGGGAGTTTCTCGGCAATTTCTAGGTGCGATTAAAAAGTAGATTAATTAGATTAATTAAGAGCATAATTACTTAATCACAGAATTATTTTAGTCTCTTGGCAGCACTAGAAAAAAACAGTAATATATACAAATAAACAATGATATACCACGTATACATTCTCTAACAACTGTTTCTATACTTCCACTTTCTCAATTATACATCTAGTTAATGAAAATATCTGAGCTGCTGCATATTGTCACTTTGTATTTGTAACACAGTATAACAAACATGATCAAAAATATCTGGGGTTGCCAGAAAATTGTGATATAAAAATGGGGTCATGACAAGAAAAAGGTTGGGAAGCACTGGGTTAGGGTAACGTGAACAGCCTCTAAAAGGTACTCACAGGGTCCACATCGACTCCCTCCCTCGAACACGAAGCCATTAGGCACCGCCCCGTACCGACGCAGCGCTGAAAGCTTCCAGTGGCCGATGACGACAGGAGGTAGGCCTCGGCTCAGAACCAGCAGGTTGTTGCAGAGGTGGAGCGACGCGGAGCCGCTTTGCAGTTTGGTTCCTGGTTCTACGTGGACACTGAACCTGTGTGCTGTAGGTATGAGAAAGGAAAGAAGAACTGGAGTGTTTTACAGAACCACTACCAGTGTAGTCCTCACTGACCTTCTCCCAGACTGTAGCGGACGCGTGAATCCCAGGCCATGAGGGTTTCTCTGCTGCTGAAACCCAGCACCAGGGTGTGTGCCATGCAGAGGATGGAGAGCGTGAAGGACACCCCATCAAACCCAGGCCCTGGTTCCATCCCACAGATACCCTGAGGAAACAAAGCAAACACTCTATTTGAAATTAGAATGTTATATCGGCAGTCTGCAAAAAACAAAAAAAAAAAAATGGTATAGGTTGAAGCAAAAAACAATTCACACCTACCCCATCACAAAAAAGCCTCCCTAAATAATTCAGAAAAATAATTATTACTAAAATAATTATTAGGAAACTAATGACACTACTTTTACAATGAACTGTATATGTACATCTTTGTGAGGAATATATATTGAATGTTTGTACATGCACCTCAAACATACAGTATGTACATACATATACACACATACTGTACATACATATATAGACATGCATGTACATGACATGTACATACATTAATAATATAATATTTAATATTTACTACACAAATGTCATGAATTACATTTTAAAGATAAAATATAGTGTGGCAATATTTCAAATATTAATATTCTCAATTACAATATACCTTTTATTGTTTTTAAGTATTAATATATTTTAAACTAAGGCTGCACAATTAGTAAAATTTTAATCGTGATTGCAATTTTGGTTGCCATGATTAAATTAACTTACTCATTCGCAATATATTATTATTATTATATATTATTGATGTTCGAGGTGAAATTGTTTACTAATTTTAGATTATTTAAAAAGCTTTTTAAACTGGTTTATGTTGCTGCTTTGTTTTGTTTTCCTCAATTACGTTCCCCTGCCCGCTCTGAAATACTTTTCTGCAACTCTTTGCTTGCTTTATATATTATTTGGACAATTTTGAGTTAGATGAGATCTGGGAGTTTAAAATCTGGTATTTTTATTATCACATTCAATTTGCACCATTTCATTCTTCATATCCTCACCAAACAGAGCCCTGATCTAAAATCAAACACTAATGGAGACTTATTCCATGCCAGCTTTCCCTTTAGTTTCTTCGCTTTCAATTCATTAAAATCTATTCATTTTCTTCAAATGTACGCAGAAATATTAGGAGATGATGAGCTTATTAACAAAAAGCTGTCATTTTAAATGAGGAAAATTGTCATTGCTAATTCTATTGCAGTGGAATCAGTATTTCTCCTTCTTTTTTGTGTTTGTTATTCATTCTGCCTGCCCACTGTCACATTAACCTCCTGTCCTCAAACACACTACACCTACAAAAACACACCCTCACACTGTTTGAAGGACATCACAAAAACACATGAGCAGCAGAAATCTGTGTTTAGTCACTGTGATACCATCCATTTAACACTAATCTGTGACAAACGAGATACAGCCATTTTTTTTTTAGACATGGTCAAGTGATCAAAGATCAGTTCTTTCTTCTGAATGATGCAGCTTCTATCATTCATACAAGCTGTAGTAACTAACAGCAATATAGCTGGTGTATAGCGCTTTATCACCACACTGAAGCAGTCCCAAAACGCTTTACATATCAGCTCATTCACCCAATCACTCTCACATTCACACACCAATGGGACAGGACTGCCATGCAAGGCACTAGTCGATCACTGGGAGAAACTTAGGGTTCAGTGTCTTGCCCAAGGACACTTCGACACATAGTCAAGTACTGGGATCGAACCGCCAACCTCTCGATCAGAAGACGACCCTCTACCACCTGAGCCACGGTCGCCCTATGAAGGTTTTAGATCTCATGTATGTAAAGTAATTATCTGAGAATCCGCTGTTGGTTGGTTCTATTCTCTTCGCTGCTTTTATTGCAATGTTAGCTTTGTGTTCACTTCCATCCCACAAGTTATGAGCTACTGTAACAGTCACATTTTCAACATGGGGGAGAATAAAGTTTCTTCTTTTTTATTGAATCAATTTTTTTGAAGTTTCAAACTGACTGGAAAACCCTATTTCCAAACACTCCGAAACCCTCGGAGCATTTACTAGTGAAAAACAAATAAATGATTATAAGACAGAGAAGCACACTACAATATCAGCGAGTGGTGAAATAGCCCAATTTTGGGGTCCAAGAAAGAGTAATTTTTCTTACATTCCCACATGCAGTTATGGGCCAATTAATATAGTAAAAATAAGTATTTTGATTGTCACCCAGGAACCAATGCATATGTGTGACTAATCAGAAAGGATTGTATTCGCCAAGTACAGTTTAAAAATAATTTATCTTGGCAGTTGGTGCAAAAAACACAGTCAACACAAGAAGGCGTTGAAACATGATCCTGTTAGCTTCATTCTTTTCAGTTCGGCCAGTCGCAGATGAAACGACCTTGAGTAGACCTAATTCAGAAACAAAGTTCCCAGGGGGAAGAGGAGGAGGACGAAGTATCATTTCTGCACAAACATCCTGGAGAATAGATGAACCAGCCTTGAACGGCTGGCTTGTGAGGGGAGCCAATGAAGATAAGGGATTTGTTTCTGTTACCCTGGGGGTCCTGGTCACCAGTAATAAATCCAATAAGGGGGCCTTAACTCTAAAGCCAAGATTTTAACTTCTCCAAGCTGGATTCGTTCCAAAGTAGCATCCTGCTTACTTTTGAGTTCGTTCATCGCATGAGTGTGAGTGTTAGGAGCCCTGCCCCATCCGTCAGAAATGACTGCCAGCCTTCCCAAAACAGCTGCTGACATAATCTTGATTTAGGTCAGAAAACTGCCAGCTCCAATCAGCAGCATGCCTACTATTATAATTCCAATCAGGTAAACGTCTTTCACGTCCTTAACGGAAAGGATGGACAGACACACAACCCGCCACTTATTCCAAGAGTCCAATCATTACTGATGTGAACAGTCCATGTACAGTACATAGCATATGTCTCAGCTCCCTGTAATTTGATCAGCTATGAGCTAAGTTGTTTACCACCAGATAGGATGTATAGCAGATCTTTTTTGTATATTCTGAGAAAGGAGGTGGAGTTGTATTACTATACCAAATTGAATGAACATGGCCTTTTTTCCGTATGTAGCTGCTATTAACTTTAGAAGACAATGTTGATGCTCAGACATCAGATCTCCAGTGTAGTACAGCACACCACCATCACTCTTGAGTGACAAATAGGTTCCAAATCCACCGTATTCTCCTCTGGAACTGAGAACTTTACCCAGAACTTTTCCATGTTCCAACCTCTGGTACCGCAGCCATTAATCTCACCCGTTTCTGATGTCAAGGAGTACGTGTACACAGTAACTCAGGGTTTTCAGACACAAGCAGGACGCTGCACATGATTTGGCCACGGGCTGATGACTATTAGGCCTGGGCAATATATCTAGATTCAAGATACATACATATTTTTATTTTGGCAATAATGAAATGTACAATGTTACCTATAATATATATTTTTTATTTGATAGTTTATCTATATTGATTTTAGGAGTCGCTGCTTTCTCTACTTCTCAGAACAGCATGAAAAGCACAGGTAGATGTATTTCTGAATGCGTCTTAACTCAGACCTTTCCTTAACCAAGCCACTCACTCAAACGTGCTGTCCCTTATAGAAGAAAAAGACCACAAGTGGCACATATTGTGGAGCTGTTTGTTAATAAATTAGCTTGTGTGGCATTTTGCATCAGCAAATTCAACTCTGAACTGTCTTTCTGGTCAGACTTTATTGAGGTAAAAATATCAAGATATCACCATTTTAAGAATAAATATTGAGATATGAGTTTTGGTCCATATCGTCCAGCCCGAGTGACGACTACCCATTTCCCAACACTCCAAGCACCAACAACTGTTGATGTGTAAGAAGCTATCGGCTGCATATTTTAAATTGGAGTCGTGTTTGACATTACAGCAGGAAGAGGCTCGTACTGTAACACTTTAAGGTTTTCAAGGTCAGCTACTCCTGGTACGATGAAGTCCTGACGTCATCTGAGGATACTTTTACACACGTGCAGTGACAAACTGACACACGAGACCAAAGCAAGGAAAGAGTGTCACGTATCAAAAGACTCAGAGCCCAAGTGAATCTGCAACAATTTACTCTCTGAAAATGTGCAAAGGAACACGTAGAGTTATGGTTTTAAAAAAAACTTTAAAATAAGTGATTTTGTAGTAACCGTATCTCTATTTAAATGTGTAACGTACCTCCAGTGTTATATTGAGCCTTTCCTTGAGGCTGTTTCCCTTCTCCTTTCCTTTCTTCTTGTCCTTATAGATGAGCAAAGACAGGCAGTCTGGGACAAACACAGGAAGACACCTTTAATGGCAATAAAAGTAAATGTTTGTCTGGAATGTCCGACCAACTGAGTGTCATTCTGGTGACTCCCTGCCGCGTGCCTGTGTGTCTGTCTAGAAGAGCAGCTGTCACAGCAAACCCTGAAACAATGAAATGATCCACTGGCACAGCTGATAATGGAAGCAGAGGATCATGGGAACTCGGGGCAGAGCTGCATAACATGGTTTTTCCATCATAATTTGCGTTTTTTTCTAGGGAACCTTGTCCTGATATTCTTACTGGTATTTATTTAAAGCAGGGCTACTAAACTATTAAGCAGCAGGTCACATGCAAGTCCATCATGAATTATTCATTGAGTTTAATATCAATATTAATTAATATTCAGTTTAAACTGACTTTCAGTAAAATTGTTAACTTTGCAAATTTTAATTATAGATGTGAAAGTACCTGGGCACTGAGATACGCACATTGATCTTCTATTCATTTATTAAACCAACCATTTAATAACTAATTATTGTACTTCATACTAGTTAAAGCTGCTGCAGACCATTTTTTTTTATAAGATAAAGACAATGCATAGGCCTTATAGATCAATTAATACATAAAAATATTTGTTTTGATCACCACTGTAAACATATTCTTATTGTTCTTGGTTTCTACTTATTCATTTTTTTAAATCCAATATATTTTTATCACTATTTTCTATACAAGGAAGTAATACATTTGCTCACCCAAAAAGTTTAAAAAAAAAATTAAAAAAAAGAGACATTTGCCCACAATCAATATATTGTACAAAGTAAAACCTGATTCACCAGGTTGTGGTTTACGTTAGTAAATATTTTTAGTTTATTTCAGTGGATAGTCCTTACAGTCGATGTCTATCAGAACATTGGTACGAATAGGCTGCACTGTAATTATAAATAAATAAAAATATCTACATACATAAACCATCAAGATAACAGTCAACATCCCCCGCAGATTGGTTCTCATTATAACTCACAACCTTTTCCTAAATCTAAAAACTTACATACATAAGAAAATATTATCACATCAGAATATGAAATTACTAACTATATTAAACAGTTTCTAAGAAAAGCTGTCATCTTTGAAGATACCTCAAACAGAGTAAAAAGAAAAGGAAAAAACGGAAAAATGGCAATAACGCCGGAAAAAATATTTGTGCGCTTCTCATTTTCGAACTCTATTAAGGTATTGATACCCTGAAACCATACACCGAATTTGGTTATCGTATCTTAAACGGTTTCTGATAAATGCTGTCCCCTTTAACTCAATAAATAATTAGCATTTATGGCATATATTTAGGTATTAACTGATTATGTATTCATTTATTTATGGCATATATTTGTTGGCATTTATTTATTTTTAATTATGGCAGAGTTGGTCCTCCATATATGTCATGGTTTTTAAGAACACCTGGAAATGATGAACCTTCGGTTATATTAGATTTTTAGTAATTTCCTTAAAAATAAATCTATTTTTGGTTAGTTTATGAACAGTGCAGCATATAAAGGGGGGTGAATGTGGGCGTCTTACACGTTATTAAGATTAGTTAAACAATAGATAATTAGAGACCGCAGAAAATAAGAGATTATAGGTTATTTTAAATATATATATATATATATATATACACACATTATGAAATTATTTGACAGCAAAAATAGGCATCAATAAGTTAAAATTGAGCTGGGTTAAAATGATGATTGATTAATGTAAAGGAGTGATTTCAATGCCTACCTGCGACAGGAGAAGGTTTCCGGAGAACAAGCCACCGAGTTTTCCACTGAGGAAGAACAAATAACACACGGGAACCTCTCAGCACGTGGTCTAGAAGAGTTCTAGAAAGTTTTTAGTGAGTGAAAAAGTAGAAACTACAGCTTTATTCACCTTTTTTCCATCTCGGAACTTGACTTGTCCCTCCGCGACAACTGTATCCGTCATCTTCTGTCATGATTCCGAGCAGCTGTGCGTGCGTGCGTGCGTTGCTTGAGCGCACGTGTGCGCGCGTGTTTTAAATAACCCAGACTGCCCCCCCCACACCCCTACCCACCCCCTGTTTGCTCTGATTTGATTATAAAGGCGCATAACTGGGAATTATCCAGGATCCAACTCAGTCTGTGCAGATCCGCTTTAATTTGTCAAAGACATTCTGACTGATTGGATTATAAACCATTATGTAAGGTTTAAATAAAGCACAGCAGATTTAGTTTGCTTTGGTTAACGAGTGTGACTGCAACAAGATCTTAAGGAGGAACATAAATATAGGACTAATGTGGAGGTTGTTTTTTCTCTCTTTCTCTGCACATGCTGTCGAGGTTCAACACTTCAGGAACTTGAAGTTCAATCTTTTTAAAGACAGCAATGCATGTTTTGTTATTGCAATTAAATAAAATTATTTATTTTATTGCATAATAATTGTGACCATTACCAGCCCTCTCTAAGGAAGGATGAGAAACACTTTATTATAGGGAGGATATAAAAAGAGAGGGCAGTGTTGCACTATAGGTGAAGGGAACAGGGAAGAGGGAGTCAGGGTAGAACAATGGAAAGGGGTGGGGAAGAGTAGATTGTGAGGGGTCCGAAGGTGCAGCTACTGTGAAGGTTCTGATGCCAAAAACAGTCTGTACACAGACTCCTGGAGGAATGCTGTGGTATCTGAGTCTGAGATAGGGCTGGGCGATATGGACCAAAACTCATGTCGATATTTAATTATTTTTAAAATTTACGAGGTCTACCATTCACTAACCAGGTCCATGATTATTGTAATTAAGCTATTATTTTAATTAAATTTACAAATTTGAAAGAAGTGCATAAGATGGACAGGTCGATAAGTGAACTAAAGTAACGCCATCAGCTGAAACAGTTCTGAAAAGTCAGGAATAAACAGAATTTTCAGCATTAGCTTGAGCAGCTTTAGCTTTAGCAGCTAACTCAGTCTTTCTGCCTCAGAGACCGATACCACATTTACGCAAAAAATCTTTCAAGGAAGGTAAAATAATCTAAATCTCTGTCAGACTTGCTTCCTACACTGTCAGCCATGGCGAGTTTTTCCCTCTTGACCTTTGACCTACTGCGGAAGAACTGAACCAGTACGAGTGTGTGAAAAGGCTTTTATGTTTGACATATTATTCTTAAAGCTGATATATGGAGTTTCTGAGAAACGTCTCGATGTCCCGCCCTAAACAGCTCCACTTCCTCTCACTGCCTCTGCCAATCTACCAGAAGCCACGCCTCTACTTTTCTACACGCGCATCGCGGAACATAACAAGGTCGCATCAGGTCGTATTGATATAGTTCTATGGGTCACGTAAGAGCCAAAATCATATTTACCTGTTTGCTGTTGTGACGTACGGCCTTGTTTCCATCCACAGTTCCACATTCACTTTGATTGACAGTCTCAAAAACAGGAAGTGGAAGCCTATTGGCTGGGCGCACTTGGCGATCGTTTCCATTTTTATAGGGGTCTATAGGACGAAGGAGGGGCTTATATACATTAACGTATATGAATGACCACCAGCAGTAGAACATCGTAAAAGACTAGTTAAGTATTTCTTCGCATTTCAAAAGAATGATACATAAATATAGATTTCTCAGAAACTCCAGATATCAGCTTTAAGGATCTCGTTTATCAAGAGTAAATAAAAGAATCAGACTTATACTGGTTCACGTGTTATTACAAATACAAATACAGTCTTCATCAACACTTTGTGTGAAATGATCAGCCACAGCATTTACCATTAAACTACATTTAACCTGTACTTAGTCCTCAGTGTGGATGTTTACAATGGAAAATCTATGTTAAACCACTTTGCCAGATAAAAAGGGAAATGTCCTTCCCGTAACGGTTCATGGTCCGAGTTAGATCATTGATCTGTTTTATTTTTATCTGTGTCTCCTCTCTCATCCCCAACCTGAAGCAAATGTTTCCCAGTATGACACTACCGCTGCCAGATTCACACATTCACGTGCATTTTGTTCACTCTGATCTAATCTGGCTTTTTCCTTCCTGTATTTTTTCTTTAATATTCATTCTTGTAAATAAAATCATGTCATTGAGCTGAAATAAAACTCAAAAAAACTACTTTATTATTTACTTCCCAGCAACCTGCAGATATTTTGGTAAAAATATGCCTCACCAATGAAAAACAATATGATGCATGGTTTTTAATGACATAGCTTATTGGTATTACTGTTCCTTACATTCAGTAAATAATTCCTGCAAACAAAAGGTCACTTTTCTGAATTTTAAATACTTTATCGACTTTTTTTTCTTTTTTCTTGTAGTTCACAGACACACCAGAGTCTATTTGCTATTGATGTGTATGTCTAACGTTTCCAGTATTTACTAATGTGTGAAAATGATTTCATTCATGCAGATGTCATGACGATGATGATGATAATGATGAATCCCAGGAGGTAGAGAAGAAGCAACATTCAGGAGCAGATGAATAGTTACGGTCACTTAATACTGAGACAGTGCGAGAGCAGGGTTAGGGTCAATTATAATTGTAATTGCTTAATTGATAATTAATTACAATTATGGCGCAATGATAGTTGTAATTTCAATAATCTCTTGCAGTCGTAATCGTAAATAAGTTGTAATTGAGTTTAGATAATTGACTTTGTCATTGTAATTGCCATGAAAATTCCATAAACATTTTCAATCATAATTTAATGCTAAACTGTTGACCCACGTTACAATTCTATGTACAGTTCTGTTTCAGATCAAGCTTTCCCACATTTTGCCATTTAAATTTTAGCTATACTGACACAAAAAAAGGCTCAGATGTTCACACCAAAAATATTAAAACCTATATTTTCAATGATTAGGAAGCCTACCAAGGTAATCAATAGATAGGAAAGTCATTAGATGATTTATATTTGTTTTAGTGTATTTTGCAGCTGATTTAGGACCTGTTATTATATGAGATGCTAACAGAAAGCTAACACAAGAGGAAGGTTACCTTTTATTAGGTTATTTATTTCAGTAATTGCGGTTAATTGTAATTGTAATGTAGTAATTGAGAACATTATTGTAATTGAGTTTTTGAGGATAAAAAATAATTTAATTGTTGGGGAAAAATGCTGGTCACTGTAATCATAATTGAACATGGGTAATTGAAAACTTAGTTGTAACTGAAAAATATAATTGACCCCAACCCTGACAGAGAGTGGGCGGGGCTACAGAGGTCAAAGGTGAGTCAGACAAACGTGGCCTTCACTTTACTGCGCTCCATTGGCCGTTTGTTCTGCTTTTGCTCCTCATGTCTTTTGACTTTCAGCACGGAGGGCAGCTCAGACGTCTGGTACACGCCGGACCTCATCCTGCTGCCACGGTAACGCAGCTCCATGGCCACGCCCTCCCACTTCCTGTCCAGCTCAGAAGCCTGGACAGGAAGTTTGTGGTCCCTCTTCCTGTTGTCTTCCTGTTCATAGTTTTGTCCAATTCTGTCCAAATCCAAAACTCTCTTGGAGCGAGACGACGGAGACTTAGATTTGCGGCGGGAGCGAAGGGGGGGCCGAGGAGGGGATGAAGAGGAGAGGACGGCGTTGGAGGATGTGGTCTTTCTGCTGGGAGTTCTAAACGCACTTCCTCCTCTGTCCCTCCCTCTCCACCTGTCTCTGTCTGTACCTGAGAACAAGGAGCTGCTTTGAAACACAAAGGGAACCACACGGAGCTCAATGCACTGCAAAAACCACCACATGCAACCAAACGCCAACCAGGAGGAAAAGATGTGGCTTTTAACGCAAACACAATATCTAATGTTTGATTTTAAGAATTTAAGACATGGATGTAAAAATGAATTTTAGTTCAGGGGAACGACGAATGCTTCAAATGATTGAGAAAGAGTTTTAATCATGTTATTGTTGATTTTAAATGTTTTTTTACTGCTTATTGATTCTTAAGCTGTTTTCTGTTGCACTTTTTGATCACGTAAAGCACATTGAATTGTCTTGTGTATGAAATGTGCTACACAAATTCATTTGCCTTGCTTTGATGTCAAGAGGGCTGTAGATTTTAGGTTTAAAAAAAAAGCAGTTTTAACATTTGTGCCCTTGAGTTTTCACTTCCATGTATAAATTATATTTACAGTGCTTTATGTAAGGCACCTACA
Source organism: Gouania willdenowi (assembly GCF_900634775.1). Lineage (NCBI taxonomy): Eukaryota > Metazoa > Chordata > Actinopteri > Blenniiformes > Gobiesocidae > Gouania > Gouania willdenowi. Next base: position 40,766,596 of record NC_041044.1, read on the forward strand.
ATAATCCAAGCAGCAAATAACATAAGTCCTCACAGGACCTCCATATATTCCTTGATTTTGTGAAGAATTTGTGGTTGTCCTTTTTAGGGGAATTTTGGGTTAACACTTTACCTGAAGTTTTATGAATAATGCTGACGTTACGCTATCATTATCTTATTAAGTGTTGTTCGTTAAATTGACACATTTAGAGTTATGTTGGCATTTTTTGGGTTAGGGGAGGGATTTAGTGGGGTATAGGGTTAGGCTTAAGATTAGGGTTAGGGTTTGAAAGGGTTATGGTTTAGGGTAGTAAAGGGTTAGGGTTTAGGGTTACGGGTTAGGCTTCAGTGTAGCAACAGGTTAGGATTTAGGGTTACTGGCTAGGGTTTAGGGTAGTAAAGGGTTAGGGTTTAGGGTTAAGGGTTAGGGTGGTAAAGGGTTAGGGTTTAGGGTTAAGGGTTAGGGTTTAGGGGTTAGGGTGGTAAAGGGTTAGGGTTTAGGGTTAGGGTTAGGGTTTAGGGTAGTAAAGGGTTAGGGTTTAGGTTTAGGGTTAAGGTTAGGGTTTAAGGTAGTAAAGGGCTAGGGTTTAGGGTTAAGGGTTAAGGGTTAGGGTTTAGGGTAGTAAAGGGTTAGGGTTTAGGGTTAAGGTAAGGGTTTAGGGTTAAGGTAAGGGTTTAGGGTTAAGGGTCAGGGTTTAGGGTAGTAAAGGGTTAGGGTTTAGGGTTAAGGGTCAGGGTTTAGGGTAGTAAAGGGTTAGGGTTTAGGGTTAAGGTAAGGGTTTAGGGTTAAGGGTCAAGGTTTAGGGTAGTAAAGGGTTAGGGTAAGGGTTAGGTAAGGTTAGAAAAACAAAGGGTAGGCTTAGTGTAACAAAGAGTTAGGGGTTACGGTAACGAACAACACCTAATGACAGGCTTCATGACACCTTATTCATGCTAATGACAGGTGTCATGTCAATAATTGTGGGACTGTTTGTAAGAAATTGCAGGATTTGGGAAAAAATTTGAGTTTTTCCTCATTTGCGATTAAAAATGTTCAGTTATGTGATACGGGAATGTAAAATTTGTTGTCTTCTAAAAATATTGTGGAGTTTCACTAAATTTGTGAATTTAGAGGGACTGAGTTATATCTACAAATGAATTATTTGCAAATTTACACAATGAAATAATGAAACAATAAATGGTTTATCTGTCATTTTCACTTTCTCGTGAGGGCCACATTGGATGCTCTGAAGGGTCTGATTTGGCCCCCAGCCCTCGGGTTTGTCACATTTGACTTATGACTTTGCATTATTTCCATAACAAGAGGGTCATAGAAGGAAAACTGTACAATAATGACCGATATTGCCAATTCCCCATGTCATCCTCCTGACAAAGACATCAGTGTGTGTGTGTGTGTGTGTGGTCTAACATGTGAGTAAAGAGACTCTGCTGCCATCTACTGGTCCACAGAGTGGAGTTCCACATTTTATGTGGCAGGAAGGAGGTTTAAAGCAGTGGTTCTCAACATTTTCAGCCGCGACCCTCAAAATAAAGGTTCCAGAGACCGGGGACCCCCACTGTACCTGAAGGTGGTTGAATAGTTGAATGGTTGAAGAGATTTTTGGGACCCATCCATAAAGTCAGCAAATTGATGGTCCATTGTTCTATGAATCTGTGATAACCACATTTATTTATTTATTTATTGATCTGAATAATATCCACTGTTATCCAGGTCATTTATTATTGTTTGCATCATAGTATATCTTTGATTTAATCAGAAATAAAATGGGTTAAAAGTGACCAATAATGGTGGAAAAGGTGATGAATGGGATTTTTAAAAGCACAGAAATTGGTAAAAAAAAATAAAATAAAATTAGAGTGGCCAAAAACAGGGTGGTAAAAAGGGTTCACAGTGTAAATATTGGCTGGAGGTAATGTAATTTAAAAAGTAGGAACAATTAATTTAAACTGGCAACTAATGGACAAGACAAATGGTGACTATGCTTAAGTTGGCAAAAAAAAAGCATTAAATGTGGTGAAATGAGGTTAAAAGTGACAATAATGGGTCAACATATGTGACATTAGGTGGAAAAGTGGTGGAAATGATTTATAAGTGCTGAAAATGTCTTGAAAGTGGAAAAAATGTGCAGAAAAGGCACTGGAATGTAATGGAGAAGTGGCAGAAATGGGAGCAACGTAGCAAAAATGCATTAAAAGGAGCAGAAATATGGCAAGATAAAGTGATGAACATATGTTAAAAATATGGCAAGTTTTTGAACGCTGATAGGCTCCAACAAAACCTTTAACAAGTGAGTCAGACGATGAGTGAATGTTTTTCTTATACACACTTTACTTTCCTCATGCTTTTACTGCTCACTGCAGAAAGGTTTCCTTATTTTGAAAAGAAAATTCTCAGTCACTAAAGAAAAGCAGATCCTCAGAAAATGAACTATTGAGTACCGCTGTAGTCACAAGTTAAAATCCTTCAGGGAAACCAAAAATTAGATAAATCATCAAGTTCTGCCAGTGCCGACAGGAAAGAAGGAGTATCTGCATGAAAAGAGTCGCACAGGAGATCAGATGATGCCAGAGGTACACAAAGATGTTCAAACACAAGATGTAGGGTGTGTGTGTGTGTGTGTGTGTGTGTGTGTGTGTGTAACTATAGAGGAAAAACAGAACCTAGTTTTATCTGTGTTACCAAAGAGCCCAGAGTGACAAAGAAAAACTAACAAGGCATTGAGCGAATGGGAGCCTATGCATGCATGGCTAATGGGCTGGTCCCCCTGTGCAACACACACGCACACACACAAAGAACCAGAGAGGAATACAAACTAAGAAGAAACGGATAGTCAACAATAGAGGGTTTTCACGGCGCATCATCAACAATGTCATCAACCTGGAAGTCGCCATTTTGGAGATAAAGCAGCAGATCTACAGACAAGAAAATCACGAATTTCAAGACGAAATGGTGAACAATTGCCGCGTTTTTGGCTGTGCCAGCAAAGCTAAACCAGGATCTACGAGGCAAAAATGTGTACTATTATGTATCCTGATATCATCAACTACCTGGATGTCACCAAGGCCATACACAGCGGCTGCAGCTGCAGAAGCTCGCGCTAGCAACGGAGATATATCACTGCAGATAACGCAGCCAGTTCTAGTAATTTCACAGTGAACCTGCAGCGTAGTTACTATAAAATAGTGTACGACCACCAGGCAATCTCAGATTTAGGCAAATCAAACAGTTATAGTCTGTTAGATGGAACTACTTTGGATCTCGACCCTCGGACTGCTACGCCGGCTACATCCAGCGACCTGTGGAGCAGCGGAGCTTCGTACCAGCGGTGTCCGCCAGCGAAGGCGACGTAAGCGGTGTGATCGGAAGCAGGAGCGGGGCTAGAAACCAAGCTAAAAGCTAATCGTCAGAGAACGCCGCTTCCTTCCATCCTGTGTTCAAATGTCCGTTCCCTGGAGAACAAACTGGACTACCTGAAGATGGATTTAAATGCAAGATGGTAGATGAGGGCAGCGGTGTTTGCATATACATCAATAACAACTGGTGCAACAATGGTGAGCTAGTCTCATGTCACTGCTGTCCTGATGTAGAACTACTGACTACAAAATGCAGACATTGTTCTTCCTGATCTGTTATAACTTTTGGTAGTCTATAAAACTCCACATGTATTTCACAATCTGACTGATCAGTACAGCCAAAAACACAGCAATAGTTCACTATTTCCTCTCAAAGGTCAGGATTTGCTCGTTTGTATGCTGTTTTTAAACAGTCTACGTAGCTCCAAAATGGAGACTTCCGGGTTGATAGCGCGTTTGGTGACACGCCTTGAAAACCCTCTATAGAGCACATAAATGAAGAGATTATGTCTTGGTGCTTTTTTTATGGTTTCAGAAGAAACAAACATGTACTTTAGTTTTTTGTAGATGTCAATCGACATTAAAAACATAAATTCTTTGAATTTGAGTGTGTGTTGTCAGATGTGCAGGCAAAAAACCTCCCAGTGTTATTTTCAGTTCCCACATTTAAATCCAACCGCTGTTTAATCCACTGGACTAAACTTAAGCTGGAACAAAAACCCACCCAAAACCTAGGAAATATAGGAAAATATACAGCTTTATTAAGTGAGAATGAGTATAAACATGTCACAAGCCAATGATCCATTAAACTCATACTGTAGCTGCTAAGTGACTAGCGTGCTAAATAAACCGGTAACTCGTGAGGGTGGGATGATATATAGTGTGAAATAATTTAAAATGTCACAAGATCTATCATTAATGGTAAAATTGGTATATTTTAACACATTGAAAATGTCACACCCAGAGTGAGTATATAAGTATGTCCAGAGGTAAAAGCATGTTTAACTGTATTTTGTTTTTCTATTCCTTTTCCAAATGATTGTGGACCGTGGCTCAGGTGGTAGCGGGTCATCTTCTGATCGAGGTTGGGGGTTCGATCCCAGTACCTGACTATGTGTCGAAGCGTCCTTGGGCAAGACACTGAACCCTAAGTTGCTCCCAGTGGTCGACTAGCGCCTTGCATGGTAGTCCTGTCCCACTGGTGTGTGAATGTGAGAGTGATTGGGTGAATGAGCTGATATGTAAAGCGTTTTGAGACTGCTTCAGTGTGGTGATAAAGCGCTATATAAATCAAGTCCATTTACCATTTACCATTGTATCATATCATTATTATGAGCTCATCAGAGGTGAAAGTAATGGATTACAAGTACTCACGTTACTGTAAGTGAGTTGCAGTTGTGGGTACTTGTACTTTTTTGAGTATTTTTCTAAATCAGTAATTTTACTTGATTTTAAGTAGATAATCCACACGTTCTTAGTCGTGTCATTTCTGATCAACTCCAGCCACTTTTTTGGGTTCAGGTTGTGGTTTCTACCTATGATGTTGTTCCCTACATGGCACTGTTTTAAAGTTCATAAAGTTAGCTTTACTTAGACTTGGAGCCTGAGAATTGATTTCTTACTTCGAATTAAAGTGTTTTATTAAAAAAAAAAAAAAAAAAAAAAAAAAAAAAAAAGTTTTACTTTATACAGATACCTTTGTGGAAAATAAATAATTAAGTTATAATTGAGAGGTTTACTGTATGGAAGGAAAACGTGGCAATATGTAATACCAAAAATAAATGTGGGGAGTGAATTAACTACTAACTTACTATGAGTACTATTTAATTGAGCTATATTTTTACTTGTACTTTTATTTATTTTATTTATTCAGTTTATTTCCGACATGGTTACATTCACTTTTTTTTTGTACATGCCGAAAAAGGAGACGAGAGAAGCAGTTTGCTCATCTAAGTCCCGTCCCCTTTAGTATTTTATGTATGACTTACTTGTACTTGAGTATTATTTCCATCAAGTATCAGTACATTTTACACCTCTTGAGCTCATTAATGTCTATCGTATCAGAAACTCTATTGGGCCACCACTAATAACTAGTTTTATATTGAGCTGCAGATGTTGTTGCTGTGTTTTTTTGCCTCGTCGATTAACGTCTCACCCTAATTACATCTTTTGTTGCGTGTATTTGTGAAACTGAGCAACACATCTGAGCACACCTTTCATTTTGTTTCCAAAATGGTCAAATAGTAGCAGGTTTAAACACAGTAACCCACTATATTATAGATTGAATCATAATAGAGGGCTGCTTTTAAATTACAGTCCTCGAGGGGCGCGGTCGTCCACGCCTTCCTGTCCTTACACACCTGAGAGCATACAGGAATGTTCAACAGGCTGAGAAAAAAATTGATTGGATTATGAGACTAGACTATACACCTAAAAGGACCAGAGTTACACTATGAGCAGAATTACTGACATAAAATAAAGTTGGAGTAAAATATAAACCCTCACATGGGTTGATAAGAGACATTAAAGAAGGTTCCTGATTAGCTCGGAGGTAAAACAAAAGCAATGCAGAGGATTAAAGGAGGGAAGACAACCTTACTGTGGTTTTCAGACTTATATAAATGTGCAAGAGTTCAACTGATGGTCGACTATAAAAGAAAAGATCACTTGTTTTTGCATGCGCGCACACACTAGAGTAGGGGTCACCAACACAGGGCCTGTGGGCACCAGGTAGCCCACACAGAGCATGTGAGGGGCCCTCAGGAGCTCTAGTCACCAATGAGCTCTATCTGAAATCTAATTTACTAACAAAGATAAACACAGACGACAGATGTAGTTAATAATACTTAGTAAAGTTAAATGCTGCTGATAATGTTTCAGTATTAAATTAACCATCATTAAATGTTTGTTTTCACTGAAAAATTGTGACAAATGCTTTTAAGTGTTGCAGATCTGGTGTCTGGTCAGTGTTATATGATATATATATATATATATATATATATATATATATATATATAGGACATATTTAAAAGAAAAAAAAAAAAAACAATTACTGAAAATGAAACTATTGAAACTTAACTTGAACCCAGAGCACACACAGGAAGAAAACATTAACTGAATCATAACAGAACCCAACCACTAGAGCGAACATGGGCTCGTCTGTAAACGGTCGCATTTACTGGTTCAATAAATGGGAAGAGATTCAAATTCTGATGTAGCTGGTTATGATTTACAGTCCACATAAACAGGACTGAATCATAACGTAACCTAACCACTTGAACGGTCACATTTACAGACATTGTAGTCGCTGTTAGCTTACCAATAAACGGAAAGAGATTTGTCACCTTTATAATAAGTGCTGACTCGGCCACTGGGAGTGAGGCCCAAGGCCAAGACAGGATGACTTGATAATAATGTATCATGTTTTTCTGCAGTCAGTGTCTTCTCCTCGTCCTTCTCTCTCTGCTCTGTTTCAAGGGTCGTGAAGCTGATGATGTCAGTTCCTGATCTGTGGTTCACGACTCAACTAGTCTGAGACACTCTGATGTTCTATCTCTCTATCCTGTTCTGTTGGTCCTTCTGTCCACTAACCCCAACCAGTCCACGCAGATGGCTGCCACCTCTGAACCTGGTTCTAACAGAGATTTCTTCCCACTGTCGCTAAATACTTGTTCATGTGGATCTTGTTGGGTTTTTTCTTTCTTATGAATTTTATATTTTGATAAGCGCATTGAGATGACTTTGTTGTAATTTGCGCTATACAAATAAAGTTGAATTGAATTGAATTAAGTGTGGGAAAAAAAATAAAAATATTATGTTATGATTATTTTTCAAATGTATTCAGAAATGTATTTATATTTGGAGAAAGTAACTAGTAACTTTTACTTTGAGTACTATCTAATTGAGCTACTTTTTACTTTCACTTGAGTATTTTATATATAGCTTAGTTGTACTTGAGTACAATTTCAATCAAGTAACAGTACTTCTACTTGAGTACAAGGATATATCAGTAAAAAAAAAAATGTCCCAGTCCTAGTGATTATTGCACATATTATTACACTAGAAACAGATTTGAATAAAACTGATGAGAGAATGATTAAAAACCTTAAAAAAAAAAAGAGTCAGTTTACATGGAGCTACAATGAGAGTCCATCCTCTAAAACATTTATTGGATCTATTTACAGACAGTACAGTCAACTGAACCCAAGAGAGAACAATTCATTCTTTTTTTTTGCCACACAAATGAGCAAAACGGCTGCATTGCAGTTCAACAATGGCTACAGCAATATAGAGATTTATCAATATAGACTATTTACACATGTATTACCTGTAACTGATGTTTAAAAAGTAACCAAGGGACATCCTCAACTACGCCCTACAGGTCATAGCAGTAAAACGGAGGTTTGAGTTAGTCGAATTTTACAGCTAAACCGACCGGAAGCGGAGGATGCTACACGTCATTTGATGAAAGAGCGAGATTACAAGCATGAAACCCCACTACAGTCTGTTGTTTTTTTACGACTTACACAAGAAATGCCTGAGGTAAGAGGGCTGGGGTTAAGACACAGAACATAATGTGCTTGAAAAGATCAAGGAACAGATGCGGCAGAGGAGCATGTTCATGTTCATGGCATCGTAGCATGGATTTAGCATTTATGTGGCCAGACCCGTCATGGCAGGATGAAATAAGTTTACCACGAGTACCAGATCAGCGTGTGATGTTCTGATTGTTGGGAGGAGCCAAAAAAAAAAAAAAAAAAAAAACCTAAATCAGCAACAGAAAACCTGCTAACTGATGTCAAAGTGTGATAAAAATGTAGAAAGATTCACGGTTAACTACCTAAAGTGCTTCGTTTTATTCTTGAATTATTTTGGCAATGGTCGCTGCTGATGTTTGTCTTTGAAACAAATTAAAAACAGAGGAGAAAAATTCACAGCAAATCCACTCAAAGGTTCACACAGAAATACTGCAAACTGAAAACCAAGCTGTCCCAGCTTAATGCATCCATTTTTTTTCCCCTGTTTTTGCTGCATCTGAATACAGTTTTTAAAACTGTTGTGGATGTAACAAAGAACTTCAATACCTTTTATTTTATTGTTTAAATTGTGCATATTTTAAAGGTAAATCTGCAATTATAAACTGAAGTTTTCTAATGTGGTCATTACACTCTTACCGATACGTAGGAGGAGATGAAGATGCATTATTTGACATTATTTGACATTCAGCCACAGATCAAAACAAAAGTAAACTCAGTGGTTTTCTTGTCAGGTGAAGTAGAGGTGAAAGTCCAACAGTATGAAGAGTTCACACACAAATACTGCAAACGGAAAACCAAGCTGTCTGAGATTAATGCATCCATGTTTTTTCCCTCTTTATGTTGCATCTGAATACTTTGTTTTTAAAACTGCTGTTAATGTAGCAAAGTACGGTGACTGTAAAAGCTCACAACACACCACAAAATGAAGAACTCCACAACAAAACACAAAATGCCCCGAGAGCTCGCAACACAACACAATACGAACGCTCACAACACAACACAACACAACACAAAAGCAGTCCGGTAAAAATCCACAAGGAAGAGTGACGTTGACGTTTGTGTCAGTGCCCGATCCTTTCCTCATTCTTCTTCGTGGATTTTTAACGAACTGCTTTCGTATTGTCTTGTGAGCTTTCGTGTTGTGTTGTTCATCACTCTGTGCTGTGAGCTCTCAGGGCGTTTTGTGTTATGTTGTGGTGTTCTTCATGTTGTGGGTTTTTACAGCCACTGTAGAAAAGATTCCTTTCACTACTTAAATAAACTGCTTTTTTATTTTATTTTTTAATTGTGTGTGTATTTTAAAGTCAAATCTGCAATTATAAACTAAAGTTCCCGATGTGGTTAAATAGGCTAAAAGATGCATTATGTGACATTCAGCCACTTCAGTGGTTTTCCAGTCGGGTGAAGTAGAGGTGAAAGTCCAACAGTATGAAGAGCTCACACAGGTGAGGTACCTGAACTGGGACGGCCCTCCTGTGCTTGTGGGTGTGGTCGGGCAGGGTTACAGGGTAAGGCTGAGGGGGTGATGTAGTTCAGGCTGGGGCTGTTGAGGTCTCCCTCCCCCACTAGAGTCAGGTCAGAGAGGGTGTCCTCCTCCAGCATGTGGACGGAGTCCTGAAGCAGACCCCGCTGGGTGCCCACCAGGGTGGGGTGGATGGGGGAGATGGCGCTAGTGAAAGGAGGCGGGGCCCTAGTTTTCCTCCCCACTCCACCATCCTTACCCAGGGCCGAGTCCAAGCTCTGGGACTGATGACTCGCGCTCAGCAAGTGAGTCCCTCCTCCTCCTCCTTTATCGCTGCAGTTCGCCTTATTGCCCCGCCGCCCTGGGACGCTGCCGTTGTTGGAGTTTCGGGAGTTGGGGGTGGAGCAGCTGGGCTCGGACTCGTAGGGAGGAGGATGCGAGATCTGGTTGGTTGCCACTGGTGAAAGGCGCAGGAAGTCGGGAAGCTGCAGGTCGTTTTTGTTTAGCAGGCCTCGCTGGTCGTCGGCTCGGTTGCTCTGAGCTTTGGAAATGAGGTCGAAGAACTCTACACACACACACACATTTGCACACTTAGGCATGGCACAGATATTTAAAACAACACTAAAACAGATCTCAAAGGCCTTTGTTGTAACTTGGTAACCATGCAGCAACATGTGTGTTAGAAAAAAATATTAGAAAAGTCAAAGCAACATTCAGTATAAAAAACATGTGAAAACAGTCAATGCTTGTGCAGAAAAGTCCAAAAGTGTTAGTGTGATTACAGCAACACAGCTACAGAAACTACAGAGAGGGAGGTCGTTCGTTTTTTACCTTCAGCTTCGTCTATATTTATCTTTTTCTGCTTTCTTTTCTCCGCAGCCTTATGGAGAGAGACAGAGTGGTTGGATAAAGGCTGGATGCTTGGGTCAGGGCGGGGCCCGGCCTTGCCGTTTTCCCCACGGGGGCGGGCCGAGCCAGCTTTCCCTGATGACCTGTCCTCCCCCTGGGGGCCACAAGGAGAGTGGGGCGAGCCCTGATGAGTATTATTAACAGCAACAGGGAACCGGGACTACTTTCAGGGACGTGGATGAGTTTTAGGGATCGGTGGCGTTTTTTAAGATAATGGGACATTTTCAATGGGTTCAAAAATATTAAAGTGAAAGCTATTGGATAACAATTGTGTATGATAAACAATGACGCACACACACATAGGTGATCAAAGACAGGTGGGGATGTTCACTCTAGGGAACCATAATGTCCACTGTTTGCACTGAGCATCATCAACGGAAAAAAGGCTGGTAGTAACACACACCACAGCAGGTCTACACACTGACTCTCAGGGCATTTCTGCTCCTGAAGAAGGAAAAGAACTTCAAAAAAGGATCTACAAGCCAAGAAAGTTGGAAACACTCAGTCCAGCTTTGTTATCCATCAGGTCAGAACCCGAAGAGCGGACCCAAGGTCTACACCCGCCACCAGCTACTGCGACTACGTCCTGCTTTTCAAGTGCGCAGCGGGAGTTTTTGTGGTTGTGTTACTCAGGAAGAAGCTCAGTGTTGGGTTTTTTATCCCAACAGGAGACGTTTTGTTACAAACAGAGGAAAGGCAGCAACACAAGGAGGCAGTTGATGATGCATTCGGCCACAGGCAGACCACAACAATGGGACATTAGGAACCTCAACAGTGTGACATAAAACATGGGTCACACACAAAGCCCGGAGACACGCATGAATATATTAGACACTGCAAACAGACACGGGTGGTCGAGACACTTAAAAGCGTGACTTGGTCAAACAGGCAGTGCAGACATTTGGTGCGTTATGAAACGTTCCCCTAAAAGAGGAGAAGCTAATGGAGATCTTACTGTGGACACCTGGTTTCTGCTTGTGGACGCATGAAGATGACTCTTGGATGGAGTTATTTTCTGTTTATCTGCAGAGTTAGAGCAAAGAAAGTAGGTACAAAACACATCGAGCAAATTGTTCAATCTGAACATGTGACAGTCTGGATCCAGCATGGATTGTACAATAAGCACAAAAAAAGCTAAAGCTCAGAAGAGCCCTGTGTAGCAAATACAGTTCACTCTCAATCATTATGTCTTTACTTTGAAGTTTTAAATGTTTTTTTTATTCTATTTTATTTTTTTAAGGCCATTATCCAAAAAACAGAACATCCTTGTACAATTGTAGTCAGGTGGTGATTAGGAAGTTTTAAAAACTTCTTTTTTTTGCTCTTTAAAATGGCTAGGTTGATAAATGTTATAATTGGTTGAATTAATATGAGGCCATTATTGTAACAAAACTATTTGTATGTGCGTAATACAATCTATGTGTCTGCAACTTGATCCGTGTGTGTAGAATTGCAATGTGTAAAACAATAAAGAACCAGAGTTGTTTCTAGCTTAGTCAGGGCCCCAACTACATGAAAAGATTCCTAATCCCTAAAATGCTCCACAAACTCTTATATCTATTAAACAAATTATATCTATCTTATATTAAATATGTTAAAAGGAGCAACTCGAGCAAAATAAGTGAGAAACTATAAAAATAAAAGGAAAACAACCACCCTGTACATGCCAAATAAAACATAATTTAAATGCTTAAATATATTTATCTCATAGTTTGGTAGCAATAACACAAAACCATGATTTCTTGAATTTTGGGGCCCCCTCGGGACTTATGGTCCACATATAGCCAGAAACGGCTGTGCATAAACTACACCATTATTATCAGGGCTGCAAAGAGGAACCTGAGCCAATACCACAGCACACCTTCAATGGTCTGAAGGCACCAAGCCTTTAATCAACCGTTTACATGATGTAAAAGTATCAATTACTTCATTCATTTATTTTTCAAATGATTTTTCAGATGCTTCCTGTGTGTGTTAACGTATCAAATACCTTTCCCAGGAGTGTTTTCTGCTACATCTAACACCACTCGCAGCCCGTCCAGGTTGGAAATAGGCAGTCCCAGATCTAAAGGCTCTGACTCCCCACTCTGAATCAATCACACACACACACACACACACACACACACACACACAGACACAGACACAGACACACGTATGTTTATTAACACTAAGGTGACATGACTCAGTCTCCCATCAGTAACTCAGACTTACGATACGAGCCACCAGTTCAGGGAGATGTAGTCCATACTTGGCCACCACAGGCCTGAGGACCTCCGTCACTGGTTTTGTGGGTTTAGCTTTCAGACCCACAGAACGGTTAATGGGAACTAAATCAAGCCTGGAAACAAACAAAAAAAGAGGATAAAACCTTGATTATTATCACTGCTCCTCAGGGATGGGTTAAATGCAGAGGACAAATTCCATGTATGTAACAAGCCCTGATTTAATCTTAATCACGCTGTGGAGAAGTAACACTTTGGAGTGGTATATCAGGTATAAAGTGAACATTTTTCTTAGTTTTTACACTCAGCCTCGACCAAAGGGTATTATCATCAGTTCATCATCCGTCCGTCCGTCCGTCCGTCCGTCCGTCCGTCCGTGTGTGTGTGTGTGTGTGTGTGTGTGTGTGTGTGTGTGTGTGTGTGTGTGTGTGTGTGTGTGTGTGTGTGTGTGTGTGTGTGTGTGTGTGTGTGTGTGTGTGTGTGTGTGTGTGTGTGTGTGTGTGTGTGTGTGTAGAGTGGTGTAGGTCTTTTAATGCAATACCCACCAACCATTCTCACACCATGACATTGGTACTAATGGGGGGATTCCAGGTAATGAAATAAAAATTCCATTACAAGATTCAAGAAAACCTTGAGTACTTTGAGTATAAAGAGGTCAGCCCAAGTGTCCTCTTTTTAAAGTCTACTGTAACCATTCCAACCCTCATGTCTTCTCTGTTAATATTTGTACACATATATAATTGTTAAATCCCAGATTCTGAGGTCAGAATATTATCTTCTAAGCGGCTGATCTTATGGCAATTTTATAGACCTGAGTGAGAAGCAACAGATTTGTGGTTCGCTGAGGTTTATTTAATACATTTTGTCAAAGCTGAAGTCGTAAATGCTGGTTCTGATGGATTGGTGTCAGTAATCACAGATCATAAACTGGTCCACTCAATACAAAGAAGGCGGTTGTATAGATTAGATGGAACACTAACCCTGAGCGATGACATAATACATCAGCGCCAAGTCTGAACACTTTAGCTTTAAATCACAAGCCAAAATCAAAGCTATAGAGTGAAACTGTACCTGAACAGAGTGCGTTTTTCTAGTCGGAGATCTCTGGAGCACAGAGTCATACAGTCCTGGTCCAACACAAGTGGCTGAAACACAGACAAAGAAAAAAAAAAAATCACATACTATTATGGTGATATGTTTGGATAGTCTTAGCATTCTAGTGGAAAAATGACACATTATGTTCCTAATACTGCTGACACACACCAAAGAAAGAGTCAGCTACTAAAACACAGCAAAGTAATGATTGACTACTAATTATTTAATTTGTAACTCAAAAAGTAGAACACAATAAGAAGATGTGCTTTAAAATACATTATAAAAAAAAGAAAATATACATATATACACACCTCTCCCCTTTTCTGTAATAACTTTATTATATCATATAGTGAGTCAATGATTTATTGAATTTATTAAAGGGCTTTTTGCAGTGTTCTTTCAACCTTGGGTCGGGACCCCATGTGGGGTCACCTGAAATGTCAAGTAATTGATATAAAAAAAGAATAAACTTAGGTAATAATCTGCTTAAAATGACATTTTTACATTTTTTTTTAAATTATTTTTTTTTTTCAAGTCAACGCATCACACACAATAAATATCAAATAACTGTACTCAAAAATTAAACTTTCAATTTAAAATGCAGTATAAAAATATCTGAGTTGCTTTGTGCACTAATAATTGCTGTATTTATAACACATTTTAATAAACATGATCAAAAAAAAGTCTAGAAAAAAAATTTGTCTGGGGTCGCTGGATATTTGTGATCTCAAAATAGTGTCATGACCTGAAAAAGGTCGGGAACCTATGGCTTATTACTTTAATGTGTACGAGTGTAGTATCATACACAAATGCGTATGTGTAATAATGTGTGTGTGTGTGTATTTATACACACACACAAACAGTTATTACATTTTTTGGGCTCGGCATTTTGTCACATTATTGACTACTTGTAACATTTTGGGTTTTATAACATTTTTTTAATAATAATTCGGGTCTTGTTACATTTCGAGCTTTAACAAGGCTGTTTATGTGGGCGACAGTCACCCCCAGTGGTATCTGCCATTATGTCCTTGGGCAAGGCACTTCACCCACAATGCCTAGTATGAATGTAGTGTGTGAGTGACTGTTGGTGGTGGTCAGAGGGGCCGATGGCCCACTATGGCAGCCTCACTTCCGTCAGTCTGCCACAGGGCAGCTGTGGCTATAATAGTAGCTTACCACCACTAAGTGTGGAGTGAAAGAATAATGCCTTAAAAAGTGTAAAGCATTGAGTGTCTATGGTAAAGCGCTATATAAAATCCAATGCATTATTATTATTATTATGTGCCTGTTTATTAACTGTTTATATGTGTGGTTTACATGTTCTCCCTTCAGTTGCCTTATAAATATGTTTTTTTTTGTGGTCAACTCCTAATTAACTCTCAAATTCTCAATGTGTGTTTGCTTATGATTTACTAGTAACTTGTCCCATATGTACCCTTCATTCTGACCTAACTACACTAAATGGCTGACCAATCAGCTGTAACGGCATTATACAGCTGTTAAACTCTGTTTTCACTATGCAATATTTATTTGTTTCATATGTCAATATCCATGTCCATGCTACCCCTTTCTTTTCATATATATATATATATATATATATATATATATATATATATATATATACACACACACACAAACACACACACACACTTCTTTATCTTATTGCCTACGACTTTTGCACAATTTTTTCTACATTTTGCCCTGATTGTGCTTTTCTTGTGCAATGAAAAATAAAAAGGATTGTGATTCTAAGTCTGATTATTCCAGATGACGTTTTGTGAGGGTTTGTTGCACCTTCTCTCCTCCAACCAGAAACAGGTCTATAGCAGCCAGGTTGATGCAGAGCTTCTCACAGAGGCCCAGCAGCAGATCTCTGATGGACACTCCAGCCCTCAGTGGCACAGAACAGCACGAGCCATCCGGCAAATTTATATTACACTGCCTCAAGGGGGCGCTGCCTCCTCCTCGCTCAGTGGCTGCACTGTGAGAAACATCACCCTGTAAGAGAAAGCAAAATAAAAACTCAACACATAGGATTGGATTGGGGATGGAGAAAAAGCTGCTAAGTGCTGAAATCAGTGGCATTTTTTTTCAAATCCCTCATATTGGACTGACCTCATTTTTCCCCGATCCCGATGTTCCCAACTCCAAACTGGCCCCTGAGGATAACGAGCCCTGAGACTCGCGTCGCCCATTACTGCCAGAGAAGTCTGAAAAACAGTAATGCTCTCATCAGAAGCCTCTAAAGTGAAGAAGGCTTTAGAATAAATAAAAACAACAATAAGAATCTACTGACTGTAGTTGAAGTCGGTCAGCTCTCGCTTCTTGGGGCCTTTGCCAAAGCTCCTGTTTCGAGACCAGGAGAAGAACATGCTTTTCTTCCGATCCCCTGAATCCTCCCGACTTTCGTCGTTTAAGGATCGACCGGACTTGCTCTTCTTGTCCTCCTTCAACACAAACACAATTATTCAAAACAAACATCCATAAATTAGGGCTGTAACGATTCGTTTTAGCAACGATTCAATTTGAATCACGATTTGTTGTTGCCGATTTGATTCAAGGATGATATTGGTTAAATTAGAACGATTCGATCCCAAACGATTCAGTGACATTTTAGCCAAAAAGTATTCAGTATTCAGGGATTGTTTTCAGTCACACTTGTTGGACAGTACAAGTGAGGTTTCATAGATTCCTAATGTTTCTTTGTGAGGGAATCATCTATAAATGCATTATGCACATAAACAAACAAGTAAACAACATTTAATAACAAATGTATTTACATTTTATTTGAATAAAGTCCAACCAACACTTGAGTTATGTTATGTTAACTTTTCTGCTCTCATTTTCAATAAAAATACATATTCATTTTACCCGACTCTTCTGCTTGTTTTTTGAACATCAAAATGATATAAAATTAATAACAAAAATGATGCAACTGGGATCTGTTCAGGTTAAATAAGCAGTGGTTGAACCTGATACTTTTCATTTGATAGTGAGCCTGCATCTTCTGCAGAGCTAATGCTAACGAGCTAACGCTACATGTGCTGCTGCTACAGTGGGCGACTCCTTTAGAATATCTCTGTGTGTGCTAAAGCCAAAGTGTTTCCACACACTAGACCCCAAAGGTGAATTATTGATAAATTTCTCCTTCGCCAGCTTCTCTGTTTTGTTTGGGGTCTGCTGGTCATAATGTTTTTAATATTAAAAAAGCTTTTAAACGCATTCAAAAGTCTGCCGTGATTAAAACTTATCGATACAATTGATGGATTACCTTTTAAAACAATTTTAGATCGATTAATGTCATCCGGAAGGCTAATTTGCCGAGCACAGATCGATGTAGATGGATCGTAGGAATATAAATGGATTCATCGATCTAATGGACGAATCGTTACATCGTTAATAGAAATCCTTTAAACATTTGCATGCGGAGGTGTTAGCGTTACCTTCTTGGGTGTGGAAAGGTTGGATCGGTCGGAGCCGGTGGTGCTGTGTTTGGAAGTGGGGCTGCTGGGAATGTGGTAAGGGTCTGGCAATGGCCTGCCCTCCACCTCCGCTAACATACATTCCTGATACAGCAAAGACTTGAGGAACCGCGTGTAGCTGTCAAACTTCATTAAGTTGAAGATCTAAAAAGAGAGAAAGATCCCGAAAAGGTCACAGACGGTGAAAAGACCACTTTAAATTAAAATAAGAAGAATGAGGTTGAATACCTGCAGCTGCTGCTCTTTAAACATGTGTGGTTTGGGGGCGTTGAGGATGTCGTCAGCGAGCTGAGCTTGGCTGTCTATGTTGACCGGTGTGGTGGCTTTGCTGGAGAGGAAGCTGTTGTAGATTTCCCTGGCTCGCTGCGAGAGCTGGAGAAGATCAAAAGAGGCTTGACCTTTGTCTCAGGTGTATATTATTTCTAACTGAACATCTTGCATGATTTGTTACCTGCTTGTTGTCATTCTCAGGGATGTGGCTGAAGAACTCGCATGCCTGCCAGAACAATATGTTCTCCTCACTGAACTCTTTCTTCAGAAACTCCTGCACTCAGAAAAGGCAGGAGGAATATGTAAATAAGGACGACTAACATGACAACATGGTTGAATACGCACAAAGATTTGAGAAAACAATTGTCAGCCTTTTAAAAAACTGGTAAGTAAAGCTGCTGGAGACATTCATGTGTGTTTTTATTAGATAAAACAGTGGTTCTCAACCTTTTCAGCCTGCGACCCCCAAAATAAAGGTGGAAAAGTGACAGAAATGGGAGTAATCTAGCAAAAATGCATTAAAAAGAACAAAACTATAGCAAGAAAAAGTAAAAAAGTAGGTTAAAATATGGCAAGTTTGGTGTAGTTGCTGAAAAAGAGTAAACATAAGCAGAAATGCACTCAATTGTTCGAAAAATATTCTGTTTCTTGAAGACATCTCCTAGTGGCTCGCAACCCCAAATGGGGTCCTGAACCCAAAGTCAAGAACCCTGAGATAAGGACATACTGTTGCCTCAGAGCTCAATAAATTTAAGATCATTTGCTCGAGAAAACAGTTGTAAAAGGTTAAAACTGCCGGTGAAAAGTTTGTTTTTCATCTCCACTGAAAAACAATCTCTTATTGACATTGTCGGAAAAGTTAAGCACACTGCATTGTGGGATGTGGAGTCCTATAGACGGATGCATAAACGTTGTGATTTCTGTGATTCTGTGGAAAGCACCCAGTTAACATTAGCAGCTAACGTTAGCAGCAATTTAACGAGCCATAGCAAAGCTAAGTGTAGATGAAAATAAACTTTCAAGCAATAATTTTAACCTTTTACATACTATTTTGAGGAAATTATATTCAATTTATTGATCTATGAAGCCTACATTATGTCTTTGATTAAAGTACGATAGTCCTGAGCAGCTTCAAGGCAAGGCAAAGGTTAAAAGTTAAGAAACTTTTAACCTTTGTAATACACATTTCTTACAATGCATTACTACAATACTGATCTTTTTTTATAATTTATGCTAAATGTGATTCATTATATTCATTTTCTATTTTTGGTGGACTTGATAATCCACAAAAACATCTTAAAGGTCTCAAATCTACGAACACAGGTCAGATAGCAAAGAGCTCACAGTAAACATGGTGATGCTGCTTTTAGTTGTTATGCTGCAAAGAAGTGGAACAAACTGCCAGCAGAGCTGAAGTCAGCATCACGTGAACATTTTTAAATCAAAGTTAAAGGCACTTTTTTAAATGTTTTTTTTTTGTTGCCGACTTTAATGTTCTTATTGATTTTAAGCTGTTGAATGATTTCTGTTGCACTTTTTGATCATGTAAAGCACATTGAGTTGCCTTGTGTATGAAATGCGCTATACAAATAAATTTGCCTCGCCTAAGAAATGTTAAACAATAAACTGAAATTAAAAAAAAATCTATAAGATTAAAAACAGTATAAAACTATGATGTTGTACCTACTGTTTCTGTATAAAGGGGCAGGGAATGGTTAATATGCTGTGGTGTGCTTTTTATTCTTCACCGACATTAAGGAAACAAACACTGACAAACATTAAATCCAAATCTATAATTGGCTCGTTTTGGCTTCCAGTGAAAACGAAAAATAACAAATCTCACAGTACCGAGAAGTATCGGACTCCTACGGGGTCCTGCAGCAGTCTCTCGAAGCACACGGCCCAGCTGGCCACTCTCCTCTCGGTGTGGCGCCGGTGGCTCTGGACACTGGGTAGACTGGCATTACTGTTCAGACTGTTGTCACTGCTGCAGCCCTGCAGCTCCACACTGTTCAGTTCTACAGTCACACAAACCAAAACACCGAAGGAGCAGTGAGAGACACGTCAGAGCTGGATCAATGGGGTTAAAAAATGAAGATGCAACATAGTTTTCATTCCTGCACATTTATTACAGTGCATCAAAGTCGTTAACCTGCAAACAGAGAAGCTAGAGGGGGGTTTACTGCAGATGAATGGAGCACAAACCTGGAGTGAGTGTCACACACTTGGACCACTGTTCAGATACAATTACTTCTTCTGAACAATTTATAAAAGCTGCAGTATGTAAAAAAAAATGTGGAGCTCTTCGCAACTTTTTTCTCCAAAGCGACTAGTGACAAATGTTTGGACTTTTTAGAGACTCTGACATGAAAACACATATCACTCTGTAGTTATTGTCCACAAAGATCTCAGCTACAGGTCAGAGCAGAACCACACCACTCCGCATCCAGACAACAAATTATAAATTACAGATGTTTTCTCCACCTTAGATACACTTCTCTTAGGTTTACATGCAATTTATCCCGTCTGTTATCAGTCTCCCTCTTAAACCAGTGTGTGGGATGCACTGCGCACGGTCATAAATGTCCACTTTGAGTACGCACGCACCTAGATGGAGTCTATTCTGCCTGAATATATTTCTGCCTTTAGGCTGTTGTTTCACCGCATCAATCTTCCTTTTTACGCTTGTTTTGCCGTCTAACTGTTGTGTCCAATGGCGCGATGGGGACTTCTCCTGCTGGAAGGTCCACCATTGTACTTTTACTACCAATAGGTCACACAGCAGTAATGCTCAAAACACCCCATGGACCAGTCCTTTTGTAGAAGGATCACTGATTGGCTGAAAAGCAGCGCCACGCTCCTAGATTTCAAAAGCTCAAATACAGAGCCAAGAGAAAAAGCAGAGGTCCAGAGTCCTCTCAGAACACTATGAATTACAATGTGCTCAAAGCTTAGTATTGATCTTTGACCAAAACAAAGCAAAAAGAAATAAATTACATACTGCAGCTTTAATACCCAAAAACATTAGTTTTCAGCAAAAGAAAGTGGTTTTAGGGTTTAGTTACCCTTTAATGAGACTGGTTTCACACTTCCTTTTTGAAACGGTTAAATGTATACTTAGAAAAAAAATGTCCTGCCCTCGGCTTATTGTTTTTGTGCAAACAATAACCTTACATCAGCCAGTAATGAAGGCTGCCCACCCCTGAGACACTAAACCTGAGACAACCCTGAGTCACGGAACAAGTGACTAATGGACAGAGTGTGGGAGTGAGACAGATCCTAAAGGACAGCTGACATTACACAACTCTGCACAATAATATACTTGATATGCTTTTTTCACTCCATAAACAGCACTTTACAATGTTATCCACATTCATCCATTCACGCACACATTTGCACATCATTGTTTACAGACGCAGCCATGCCCTCTAACACACAGACACAGACGGACAGACAGCCTGGGATTTAACGTTCAACCTATATAACCAATAAACTTTGTATTCGCTGCTAATAGTTCCTTTAGGAGTCAACAAATCATTAAACAAATCTAAGTTGGGGCTTGAAGATTCTTCCTTTATTTCATGCATCCATTCATCGAGCCTTGCTCATAACTTGCACTGCAGGTAGAATCTATTCACGCCAAATGCAACAGAAAGTTTGCACATATGACAAGGTCCCCATTTAAAGCAGAACTAAGTAACTTGCGCTAAGCGCTCCCCCTAAAGGTCCCTTTTGGTTATGTCACTGTTGTAAAAACTCCGCACCCCCCGCCGCCTGCCCCACCCCACAGCTACATGTGCACCTTTGCTCTCCCAAGACGGTAGCAACCGATCACTGAAAAATCCTAATACAACAGCGACACTAAGGGTGATTTCACACATATAGTCCCATGTGACCATGTGAACAGTATGAGGAAGAGAGACAAGTAAAATAAATGAATGTTTGTTTGTGTGCTGGCAAAGCTGAATGGATGGATGGAGGGATATTTGTGTGTGCGCTGCCTGATGGAGTGCTGGATTGCGAGTGTGTGCGTGCGTGTCTGTTGCCACGACGACAGTGTGTGTGATTGCTGTGTGTTGCTGCTGAGCTGTCACTGCATGGAGTTGCTCCGTTCCTTAGACAAAGGTCTTCTGTCTTTTTTTGCTGGCTCCGCCATGATATAAGTTAGAGAAAAGTGAATTTGTAGACACCCGTGTGCAGCCACAGGGCTGGTCATAATCTAGCATTAGTTTGTATTGGCTGCCGTACAGCAGTACGTCTTGCCACCGCATCAGAAGCATAAAAGTTGCAAGTGCGGTTTTCAGGCCATAAACACTTGCATTACCCTCAAAGAGACTACAAGAAGGATTTATTAAGGTGAAAAACTTACTTAGTTCTGCTTTAACACACTGACAAACCCCAGAGATTATTTCATCTCCATCATTGCCTCCACCACACCATGGTCTCCAGTTTAGCAACCATACAGGGAACACTCCAATGCTACCACAGCAATAAAAATAACACATAGTTGCGTTCAAACTAAAGACCATAACAACCTCATTACCAAGCTGTGGCGAGGGCTCCATTCCTAAAACCCTGGAAGAATCTCAGGACTCAAGTTTCATTTTGTTATTCTGACAAAACTGATTTCCTCTTCTTTTTAAAAAAAATCTTAATTTTTTTACCAAATAAAATGAGATTAAACAAATGAATCAAATTATCTTCAAACAACAATAACTGCTTACAATCAAACTCCAAATACATCAAGATGTACAATGTGATACCAATGTACATCAGTTCATGTCAAACTAATTTCTCCAGAAAAGACAAAATGAAAAAAACAAAAAAGGGGGAAAAGACAAAAACTAAAATCAATGGAACAATATATCATCAGAAACAAAAACAGCAAAGCAAAACATTGAACAGGCTGATCCTATGCGGTCTTGTTTTCATCCATTTATCAAATATCAATTAAATGATTGTCTTCATTGTTAGATCTTCATTATAGTTGATACATAGGTTTATGTCTTTCATTGAAACATCGGTTAACAGCACAAGAACCAAAACTTAATGACCCTTTAAGACTGTGTAGTGTTTAAAAAAAAACTCTAAAGTTCTTATAGAAATCATCAAGTAAATGTACTGTGTACGATAGCAAAATGACAGGAATTCTTAAAGTTGTAAACTTTCCATGGGAATTATAATTCTTAACAATTATAATTATAATATTATAGCATCATTTCTACTTTAACAACCAGATTTCATGCATGTATACCGGTATTTGTATGAATGTCATTTTCTGAAAAGGTTTGAGCAGGAGTTTTTTGTTTTTAAAGCGGTGTCATTTTATATAATTTTCTAATAAGTGGACAGACAAATGAGTAATATTTGACTCCACTGATGTTTTTGTTGTGAAAGAATTGATTGTTCAATTAAATAATATAAGTTAAAATAAACACTGCACCGTTTGTGCTTTAAGAGCACTTATTGGTATTAATGCCGCTTATTAAAGGTATTGAGTGGAAAACACATTTGTGATGTTTAAGAGCGTATTACTTTCTGCAAGTCTTAAAAAACAAGATGCTTACAAAACTTGAATAATTATAAAGTTCTACTTCTGAATAAATCTGTTAAAATGTTGTGTTTCTTTATTTGTATTATTTTTGCATGAATGTTATGTAAAATTACTCCCAATTTCTGATTGATTCCAGTAAAAAAAAAAATCCCATGAAAAGGGTCTATTTTTGAATATTCCCAAAATTCCCAAGCTTAAAGCTGGGGTACTTGATTTATTTTCTTTAATTTAAAAAAAATATATATATTGTTAGCATCATTGTCAGCAAATGGTATGTCTGCCTGTGCCTTATAATTAATTATTTTGGTTAATAAAACCCCGGAAGACAAAGTCTTGGCGGTCACCCCCTCCAGCTCCAATCACAGGATTTAGAGAAAGGAGGGAGGAGCAGAGCCCACAAAGGAGCCTCATCATTGGCTGCTGCGACATATAGTGAAACACGTGCACAGTGCAAACTTTTTTTCAGTCTTTGACTAAGTTTGGACACACAAGTGGCTGTTTTCCTTCTAGACAGGTAATCTAATGTTCCATTTTCCCATATTTTGTGTGCATCCTTTTGCGTGGCAACGTGTTTTACTAGTAGTGCATGTTCAGCTCTCATGCGCAATTTTGTGCACTTCCGTGAGAGGAGGAGACTGGGAGGGATTATCAGAGTGGGGGACGGAATTTACGGTTCAAATTCAGCCATGTCCCTCTGTCATGGTTCAATAATCAGGTAGTGCAGCCTTAAATTCCCACTGACATTTTCCGTCCCGTTGCACCCGTAGTTGAGTACTTTGAAAAGTAAATTTAGCAAAAAAGTACTTTTGTGTTCAAATTTTCTTCTGAAAGTTTGATGTCACATGATACGGATAACAACGTGGCTGCAGAAGGCTGAAGATTGACCCATAGAAGCTTTTAAAGGAACATTTTTTTTTTCTAATTTAGCAACATAACACAATTAAAGTATCAATATTTCTACTAAAAAAAAACAAACCCAATCCAGTGGTTCCCAACCTTTTTTGGATCGTGACCCCATAGAGACATTTTTTTCTAGAATTCCTTTTTCGATCATGTTTGTTATAATGTGTTAGGTAAATAACTCGACACCTAAATATTCCATCCAAATGCATTTATTTTAGTTAAAAAAAGGTTTAAATGGATGAAAAGTATTAACGTAGTATACATGCGCTCACTTTTTATTTTATTTTTTTTATGTTACTTACTAAATTACTTCTGGAATTTACTGTATTCTGTTATTCAAAATATCCAAATATCTGGTGCGACGGTCTGGCCACGACTGCTGTTTTTAACAAAAATCTTTAAAATAACTTAAAATCTATTCAAATTTCTTTTCTACCTTATTTTAGTTATATTATAGTCCTCTACAAGATTTCAAAGTATTTCTATTTTTATATTCCATCATAATATTCATGCAAACCTTGCCTGATGGCGTCCATTTAATTAAATATCAAGCAGTGAAAGAGAAATCAGGATTAGTGACAAGTTGTGCGAGCTCAGATATTCTTTTAACTGCATTTTCTTAGTATTGCTACCTAGATTTATATTTTACAAAGTGAAAGTATAGAATACAGTTGTTTAAGATTGTGTGTTTTAATTTGAAAGAAAATAATAGCTAAAAAAAAAAAAAAAAATCAAAAATGTATTCCTAATCAGCAATTGCTTTATTTTTTTTTTTATCAATTACTCGACATTTCAGGCGACCCCACATGGGGTCCTGACCCCAAAGTTGAAAAACACTGGCCTACACCATCATTTTTCTTGCAAGGCCAAAGCAAAGCATCAAGGAAACTTTTAATAAACCAACAAGAAACAACTCCTTTAAAAAACAAGCTCATCTGTTTTTCCATTCCAAAATATACTTTCCATACTGAGATAAAGGCTTCTTCCTCTGAGATCTCCAACAATGTGAAACACTACAGCTGTCCTCTGTGGGAGAAAACACACTTTAACCTCACCTGGATACAACTGGTAGGAGCCTGTGTGATGCCAGCGGGGAAGGTAGCGATTCCTAAGGGGTAACCAAGCCCCTCCATCCATATTTACCTACTCAAACAGGCTGACATGCACAGTCCAAGAAAGAGATACACACACAACACGCCGCGCCCCTCTGTCACACGCACACACACACTCCCAGCTACCTGCCAGGTAAGTGATACAAGTGAACACAGGCCTCAGTAGGATGAATAATTCAGAGCAGAGAAACACACACACACACACACACACACACACACACACAACACACACACACACACACACACACACACACACAACACACACACACACACACACACACACACACACACACACACACACACACACACAACACACACACACACACACACACACACACACACACACACACACACACACACACACACACACAGAGAGAGCAGGTATTGTTAAGCAGTTATGGAAGGTCACCACTGAAGCTACTGAAACCTTTACAGTCAATCACACAAACTTATAAAAATGCAAACACATGAACATAAACGTGCACCTGTGCAATAACGAGCATATAAAGACATCCATACCCTGAGTGTGTGTGTGTGTGTGTGTGTGTGTGTGTGTGTGTGCGTGCGTGCGTGCGTGTATGAGCTCAATATGAACACAAAGTTGTGTTATTGATTCAAAACAGCACAATACAAACACACTGTCATCAAAAACAATCCTAGAGGATCAATGAGTTTGCTCTAGTACATTTATTTCACAAGTTTATATTAAAAATCCTTATTTATAGACATTTCATATCCAGTAGATTGCTGGTGTTCATAAACGCCCACATTAATGATACAATCTAAAAACTAATTGTATAAATTACATACACTAAAAATCTCTTGCAGCGATTAGAGGACAAAAATACTGCAATTCTACAATTTATTTGTATAAATAAAAAATCAATGAGAAGAACCTGAAAAAAGATCTCAATAAATCCTATGAAGACAAAATATTTGTTGGAGTGCTCATAATGAATATTTTAGATGCAGGCCGACATAATCCAATACTCGTACCGATATCAGATATCAATATTGGATTGGGAAATCCTTAGCTAATAATCCACCACAGTTCAAAATTGCCATTTTTTTTTACTGCTTGGTGGAGTTGGGGTAAGAAAAGCCTTTGTGGGGGTCCACCACGAAGGCTTCAGGGTCATTGTTCCTCAATGGCAAACTGACCCATGTTTATACTAAGTAGGCAGAACCGATGAGGGAGGACAAGGTTATACACGGGTACAGTTGAAAAAATCTGAAAGCGTTTGTTTCTCTTCAGGAACTTCAGGTATTTATATTTAGCGAGGAGATTTAATTTCTCTCTTAGGCCTCATATACAAATTAAAATGATTGCATCTGCTTAAAAAAAACCTTTTCATCGGTGCAGACAAACTTCTTTACATTGCTTAGATAATTGATTGATGGTCATGATCAGTGATCATTGTTTGGGGATTGGGGCCGGGACAACGCTTCGACCTAATCGAGGACGTCGACACAAATTATGCACACCGATGCGTCGTCAAACCAAAACAAAGATGGCAGCACCGGAGAATAACAAACGTGAGTGGCTCCTCCGAGTTTCACAAGTGCAGCGCGTTGACGCGACAAGGAGGAAACATCCGCTGTGGCAGCAACAGCAGCACACGCACACTTCTTAAGGTAAAAAGAACGTTTATTTTTTGTTGGAAAAGCACTTTCTGTATTTGCATTTGGAATTTTGAGTTTAAGAAAAATGTGAGTGGTAGAGTGAATTACTTTGTTGTTGTTGTTATTTTCATGTAAATGACGAATTAAAAGATGCACTTTTCTCAGTAAGCTAAGCCTGTGCGTTTTCAACATAAATCTTAAATTCTATTGGTTGAGGAAGGACACAATGACAGGCTGCCGGCTCCCACTGCCTTTTGATTTTTTAATGAATGCTACCTCTGACTCTGAATGCATTATTTTATACTTTTATATTCTTCTTTGAACTTTATTTTGGAATTTTGAGTTGAAGAGCAATAAACATATTCCAATGTGAAGGAATTCATGTTTTTTTTTCCTTTTTTTCATTTGAGATATGTTAAAAAACATGTATAAATTACTTTTAGTCAATCAATGGGGAGATAATCGATAATCGAAGTGGAAAAATGAATCTTTAGATTAATCGATGCATCAAAAAAAAAAAACATACGCTAGATTAATCGTTTAAAAAAATAATCGTTTATCCCAGCCCTAATGATGATAAATGTTTGTTACAATAACTTCTTGGCCAATAACAGATCAGAATAAAAATCAAAGTACTTTCATTGAGATTGTGATGATATACAACAAGAGAAAAAGATTTTACACCAGTGTAAAAGTTAACACTCAACATTTCTCCTAATTACTTGGTACCAACTGTCCCCATGTAACCTATTGGTCCTTTTCTACATTCTACATTCAATTTTAATGCATCTACAAAAACAAACATATATCCTCTCTCTTATTCCATTAAATCCACTTTGTGTTACCTTTTTAAAGGGAATTATCTGACAATTATCTGAATGGTTTGTGTGTTTACTGCAACATCGAAGCAATCATAAGTGAGGAATGTGGTGGCAATGCTTGTCTACAACTATTGGTGAATGTAAGTCAGCAGTTCCATTTTGGAACACATATTTCATCCTAAACCCTAAAAAAGCCACTTGTATTTTTTGGTAACAAAACCCAAGAGATGAATCAAGAAGCCTGCATGTTGATGATATATAAGATTAAAAAAAATGCACTCACCTCCATCAGAGACGGCAGCAGACTGTGAGGAAAAACAAAAAGACATGAATTAGGACTTTATTCCTCATCTAACCCGATACAGACAAGCTCACAGAGTCTCTGAAGGCCAAGAAGGATCTGCCTGTGCTTGTTCTCCACATGGAGACCCAGACGGCCAATCCCGATAAAACACACACTAACATCATGACACACTCAGGTTAGCGCCCACACATATTGTTCTTCTGAGTGGGCGGAAATGTCTGAACTGGCTGTGCTGGCTCGGCAAGAAATGCTCATTGGAGAGTTTGTGTGTGTGTGTGTGTGTGTGTGTGTGCGTGTGTGTGCGTGCGTGCGTGTGTAAGCACCCAACACACATACTGATAGTTTGGTTTGGTATAAAGAGCTATATTAAGATAAGTTCATTTACACACACACACACTGTTACGGGCTAAAGTTCTTTAGTTTTCCTTTTAGTTTCTCTCTTTGCAGCTACGGTATTTGAAGCCCTAATTACCTGTTTCCCTACAGGTGTGGCCAGGTATTTAATAGTATTTAACCATACTCCTAACTTGTTTGTGTTGCCTTATAGAAATTCAGCCCTTCAAGCCAGAGTTGTAACATATTGGGGGCTTGTCCAGGATCAGAAATCCTCTCTTCATTTGATTTTTTTAATGTGCTAGCCTTAGTTTCCAGTTGTTTTTTTGTCACACAATGTAGAGCAGTGTTTCTGAAATGGAGGTACATGTATCCCTAGGGGTACACACAATGGTACTACATTGAGAATTAACAAATGAAAACATTCAAATATATGGGGTTTCATAATGTTTATTTCTAGTTAAAATGATTATCATGATGACAATGATGGAAATTATCTTGATTAGAACATGAACTGAAAACACAAGGGTCAGTCCTGGTTCCACACCAGACGGGAGATAACAGAAAATGATGAAAACTATAGAAATAAATCTATTCAGGACACATCAAATACTGTTTCATTTCACTTATTTACTAAATTAAATTATTTCCATTCATTCCATCATTATGCTCTACAGTTGTTTTTTCATAGTATTCTGAGCAAAATGTTGTCATCAGACATAGGGGGTACTTGGATTCAGAAATGAGAGAAAGGGGGTACTAGAGCCAAAAAAGTTTGAGAACCACTGGTGTAGAGGAAAGATTAAAAGTAATAGGAACAAGAAACTCATACTTAATTACACACATGCAGATTGCATTGTGTGTGCATCAGAAAGTTTACTAAACTTGGAAAAAAAAAAAAATGAAGAAAATACAGATAAACCATTAAAAGAACAGGTGATAAGCTCACTCCTCAGATATACTGTGTGTGTGTGTGTGTGTGTGTGTGTGTGTGTGTGTGTGTGTGTGTGTGTGTGTGTGTGTGTGTGTGTGTGTTAAAATTAAGGACAGTGGACGATTTTCTTTCTTGGCTAAACTGGTTCATGTTGGTTTGCAAAATATGTTTAGCTTCACAGATCACTTGACACTTGTTCTTTAGAGAACATAACGCTGTTTTTAGCTGGAAATAAGGTGGAGCTTATATTTGAGAGGTTTTGATTGGATGGTTTGAATAACATTTCATAAATGTATGTTCAGGAACATTTTTGTCTAAATATCAGGTTTTGGTTCATTTTAGTTTTATTTAAGTCATAAGTCAATACTTTGTAAGTAATGGGTTATTTACACTGGTAATTGTAGTATAATAAACATTATGTCAAAAAGAGAATATAGTTTTGTCAGGCGTTCTGGCAAAAAAAAGGTTAAAATAATTGGTTTTTACATGGTGAATAGAGAGGAGTGAGTAAATAAAGGAATTTATATTGATAAGCCAACGCCTTTTATTCATTTTTTTATATTTTTTGTTAGTTACAAAACGCTTGAGTCATTGTTGGTTATCACAGTTAAAAATGTACAATACTGAGACTTAAAGTGACTGAAATAACAGCTCATAATTTTCCTTTTTTCCTACTAAAACAACCTAGTTTATGCTTTTCAAAGCAAAAACATTCATTACTACACTAAGGTTTGCACTTCTAAAATATAGTACATACAGTAGATATACAGTATGTGCACCTCATAAAGTCAGCAAAATGATGGTCCATTGTTTTATGAATCTGTGATAACCACATTTATTTATCTGAATGTATGGTAAATCTTTGTTTTAATCAGAAATAAATTGGGTTAAAAGTGAAAAAAAAAAAATAGTAGAAAAGGAGGGATTTTTTTTTTTTTTTTTTTTTAAACTGAAATTGGTTAAAAGTTGCAAATTAGAGTGGCCAAAACCAGACAGAAAAAGGGTTCAAAATGCCAATATTGGCTCAAAAGTTGCAGAAATGGGGTAATCTAATTAAAAACTAGATAGATAACATGGCAAATAAAGGGCATGACAAATTGTAATGTAGTTAAATTGTCAAAAATCAAAATGAAATATATGATAAAGTTTACATTGATCAGCCGACGCCTTTGATTTGTTTTTATATTCTCTAGTTTGTTTTTAGTTAGCTACAAAACTCCTGAGTTATGGTTATTACAGTTAAAAAAATACAATATTGAGACTTGAAGTTTTCTTTTTTCCTACTTAAACCCCCCAGTTGTTTTTTTGTGATTTTCAATGCAAAAACATTCACTACAACACTAAGGTTTACACTTGTAAAACATAGTAAATAGATGTACAGTATGTGGACCTCAGGCTGTTCTGCACAGATGCCACATCAGCCTGTACAAAATCACTAGGACGAGTTCTTTCAGAAAATTCCTGAAGTAACAAAGTTTGGCACGAGCCTGTATAAAAGATTTAATGTGACTGTGGTTTCACCAGTGCAGGTGATGAAGCCAAAACTATCACAAGTACCAGTGGTAATCTGATCCTCACACTGATTAGAGCGCCCCACACTTGATCTGATCTCACATATACTAACTTCCTGTGGGATGCATATGGTCACCATGTGTCAGAGATATTTCTTTTGTGTGTGTGTGTGTGTGTGTGTGGGAGAAAGTGTGTATTGGGCTTAGCTCTGTAGTGATCACTTCCAGACGTGCGCTGTGGTTTGGCCGCTGGCCGTCGCCCTGTTCTTCCTCTCTCCTGTTTTTCTCTGCCTAACTCATTTTTCCCTTTTCTAATGTTTCAATTGTTCTTTTCCCATCATTCATTTAAAACCCTGATTAGCTGATTATCTGCAGGTGTGGCCAGGTCTTTAATTAGAATACCTTTTGGTTTCTGTTGCCTTACAGCAGGGGTGGGCAACTATCACAGCGGGGGCCACAAAAAAGTGATTGTATCTGATCCAAGGGCTACATTATCAACATTCATGTCAGCATTTAGAATAATGACCGATGTGTGCATTAATACACATTCCTTCTTTTTTTTTTGTCTTTGTCTGTGGTTTTGTTGTTTTGTCAGTTTTTAGTCATTATGTGTGCTTGTTATTTTTTGTGTATTTTTGTTGTCCATTTGTGCAATTTTGTTGACAGTTTGCGTCTTTCTCTAATGCAGCGATTCTCAACTGGTGGATCGGGACCCAAAAGTGGGTCGTGAACATGTAATGGGTGGGTCGGGGTCAGCTGGTAAAAAATAAGTACCTCTAAAATTGGACTTGTCTTTTATTTTGAAAGAAACTTTTCTTTTGACAGACTTGCTGTGAAATGCATGTTACACAGGAAAATATATAGATTATATGTGTGTGTTTTCAAAAGCTAACTAAATTTGGTTGGTTGAATTCTAAAAAAAAAAAAAAGTGGGTCACGATTTAATGACCGTGGCAAAATGTGGGTCCCAGGGTGAGACCAGATAAGAACCCCTGCTCTAATGTGTAGTTTTTTCTGTTTTGTAATCATTTTGTTTAAGTGGTTGTGTCTGTCTTTGTTGTCATTTTGTGTTTCACGAGTCTTTTTGTGTCTGTTTTTGTGTACTTTGTGTATTTTGCTGTCAATTTTTCTGTTATTTTGCGTATTATGCCGGGCTTTATATTCATTCCAACTTCTTGAAATACAATTTTTGTGGATTTGTTTTGGGCGCCGCACGAAATTATACCAGGGGCCATCCAACAGTTGCCCGTGTCTGCCTTACAGAGTTGCATCCCTTCAAGCCAGAGTTGTAACTAATCAGGGGCTTGTCCAGGATCAGAAATCCTGTTTTTAATTGATTCCTGTCTTTTTTCTTCATGTGTCTCTCTTTACATTGACTTTGATCATTAAATAAACTCTCCTTCTTACATCCAGGTCATTCCTGAATCCTGGCAGCCAATAGAGAAAGTCTGAAGCTTTCCAAACAATCCATACTGAAGTTTCCCTCCTCAGACCGTTACCACAAATCTAATAACAGACAATCAAATCAATTCTACGTCCATGTCTATATTCAACAAACATCTCTGGGCACTTTATAGGCATCATCTTCCCCACATGACTTAATTTGGTTTTCCTGTGAATTTAAAGCTTTGTCAGAAACATTTGACTATATGACTACAGCGGAAAAATGACGGTCATGAATTCCAAGAGCAAATAGTGAATCAGCGAATGAACTGAGTGACTTTTAAAAACAGACTAGAGTAGCTGATCCCAATGTTTATCATAACTCTGAAGATTTCAACTTGGGTTTTAAACTTTTGGCAATAGTTTTGATGAAGACATTTAATGGAAGGAATACAGTAACTTTTCCGTACAGGTTTGACAACACCAGCCAAATACTTTCTTCTCTCTTTTACTGATGTATAGAATCATAAACAATTAAGAAGTTTTTATGGCACTTTAAGGATTAACGTGTGATTTATCTTCTTTTTTTGTCTTATATGTACAAGAATATACATGAAACCTGTTCTCAGCTTTTAACCAATCCCTGAGGAGCAGTGGGTAGCCACAGTGTAGCGTCCAGGGAGCAGTTACGGGAGTGTCTTTAAACCTTGGGATCATGATCTGAAATTTAAATGGGGTCGGCTGGAATATGCGTTAATTACAGAATTTAATTATATATATATATATTTATTCAAGCTCTTTATTCCAACTTTTTGGAACATACAGGTTCACAAGTACAGCTTGATGATACGATTATTCATTCTAAATGTTAGCATTGCACTCACAGTACCCAGATACAAAAACTAGTAAATAAAATAAAATAGAATAAAAACAGATGCATACATATATATATATATATATATATACATATATATATATACACACACACACATTAAAGGCATGAATAAAAATATAGATTTATTTTATGACCTAATTATTGTTATTAAAGTAGTCTATAAAAGGTTACCAGATTAAATAGAAAATGTTTCACCTTTTCTCTCTCAATAGAAATTTTATTTTCTCCACTTGTAAAAGTTTCCTTCAGTAATGCCAGGTGTGTAGGAGGAGTTTTTGAGTAAAAATATTTTTGAAATTGTTTTAATTGTTATTCCTTTTCAAACTAAAACAACACAATCCTTAAACAACTTTGTTCTATACTTTTACTTCCTCAAATATAAATCTAGTTGAAATAAAATGCTGTATAAAGAAAATAAAAAAGCTAAAATACAGTACAAAAATATCTGACTTGGCACATTGTCATTTTGTGCACAAACCCTGGCTACTCTGTAGTTATTACACAGTATAACAACGCAATTATTTGGCTTCGCCAGAAATTTGTGATCCAAAAAAAGGTTGGAAACCACTGAGTTAGGGTCAAGGGACTTGCTCAAAATCCCACAGTGATGACCTGCAGTGAATTCAAACTGATGCCCCTCCGGTTACAAGCCCGCTTCCTTAACCATTAGCATTAGGTCAGCACTGGCTTCATTTCCTCGGAAAGTCCACTTCATGTGGGAATACGCAACTGAAGTATAGAGCATATCAGGGAAGCTAATTCTACTTTGATTAAAGTCATTGGTCAAGGAGCGTTTCAATCAAATTATAAGGTGTTGAAATGAGCTCATATGTAGATGAGAAACCAGGGGGAGGGGCAGAAGTGTGTGGAATTTTGTGGAAACTCACCGGAAAAACAGGATTTTAACATGTTTAGCAGGCAGATGACCCATAGGTTCTACAGTGGGCTTAAGTGCATAACTTTGCTGGTTCTCCTTACCTTTTTGGTTTTTTTTTACTGCAGATGTTCATAGCCACAGTGTATGATGATGTGAGCTATAGTAATAGACGGGGGTTTCCATGTCTGTTTGGAGCTATACCAAAAGTACATTATGAACACAAAGCTTGACGAATCAAGTATAAATTATTAGCTGTTCTCTGATCATTTTGCCCGAGTCCGAGACTATCCAAGAGCCAAGTGTAGAGATCTAGCCAGGAAATCTACTGAGCACAACTTTACTTCTTTGTGTTTTCTACTCTGAGGTCAAATGTTCACTCTCTGTTTAAAATCTCTCTCCCGGTGATGAGAGCTTTGATAAATCATCCGTAATTCTAGTAGGGGTTCTAAATTTGTACAAAAACAAATGACAGTATTACTGATGCATTCCTTGCATTATGATTTCAGCTTTGCCTCCCTTGATGAATGGAGGCAGATATTACTAGTGCTAGTGAGAGGAAAGGGAGCTAAAGGAGCAAAGCAGGTAAGTGATTTGAGCAACATCGACAATCCGACTTCATGACTTAGGTTTAGTTATTCACCTATTATTGTGTTTCTAACGTAACTTTGACCCAAATACTCAAATTATGGTTCCAGGGCTCTACTCAAGAGTTTTCCAAAAACTGTAAAGAACCGGCAGGTTTTACTTTAAAATAATGTCCTGAATTAAAAAAAATAATGGATTGATTGTAGTTTTAAATTTAAAACAAGAGCAGTCAAAGAGGGCAAATAAAACACCAAAGCTCTTTTCCAGATATTGGCAGTTATCTGGTTGAGCGATCCTAATCATGGTATGGTACATGATCATTCTCACTTTAAAGGCTTAGAATACATTTATATTCCCATTAATAAGCAGATACAATGAAGTACACACGTCTTTTTGCAAAATCTCAATTAAACGCATAATCTGGATCCAATCCGGATGAAATTTGGTGGATTGATTGAGGAACCTACATCACATAATGGAGTTCATGTCAAAACAAGTTAAAGGTCATGCCATACTATTTTTCACCCATCTCCATTAGTTCTAAGAACCCCAAAAACATTGTATTTGAGGTTTATTTTCCCAAACTCGCCTGTTTTCCAGAGTTTTAGTCTCTGAAAAGTCACTTTCTGAGCAACTCTACACAAACAGGCTGATTTGCGTCCTGCTTATGCATATTCATGAGTGGGCGTGTCTACAGATGGGACAATGACTTCCTCCTCCTTCCTCCACGGTGACGTAGGGTCAGAGGACAACCCGCCGTCCTCCCACCCACTCCGTAGCCGAGCTCATGCTGCTTTATAAACACGAGAGAGCGTGGGGGCGGGGCATTCAACGATACATACATAAACTGTAGAAAATACATACATAGCACTGCGCAAAGGACGCTGAAATGCTCACCTTCGTGGGCGCGTCTGTTTACATGTCAATCAAGGCAGAGAGCTTCCTGAAGGCGCGGCTTCTCCAGCTCAGTGCCGCGTCAAATTTGTCATCAAAGTGGGAACGCGTCATCAAATTGTAGCGAGGTGTTTGGGCTCACCCTGCAGTAAGAAAGGAGCAAATCACCCTCAAACTAACGATTGAGGGAATCAATGAAAAAAACACTTTGTGCATGTGTATGAAGCCCTAATAACACTTTATGATGTTTAAAACATAGAAAAGTTGATTTAGCTTAACATTGGCCATTTAAGTACTTGTTATGTAGTCCTGCTAACAGCCAAACAAACGGCGGTGAAAATACTACCTCCTGGTAACAATATTTCAAAAAAACAAAATCATGTATTATTTGTAGTTTTACATTAAAAATAGAGGGAATGTTTACTATAACGGTCTTAAAAAGCTAATAGAAAATGTGTCAATACAAAAGGCTAAAGATCCAAACAATAAATACAATGTGTGTTACACAGTTACTCAATGATTTCACTTCATTGTGTCACATTTTGGCACAAGACGTGTGAATCACATGGTCTGAGGCAGATTTCATTAACATGCAAGGGTTTTAACAATTGCTGACGTTTTATTTTGGCCTATAGATGATGATGATCTAATAAATCATTGGGTGTGGTTTAACAACAAAATATATACTTTTGCTTGCAGGTAAAAACTTGCTCGTTTTCTCACATCCTCCGGGTTTCATTAAATGCCACTTTGTAGCCACATGCCAGACTTGTTTATCCTGGGTTAGTGAGTGGGAGTGAGAGTGTGTGTGTGTGTGTGTACAGGTCTTGAATGCTTTATTGGCTGTGACTGGTGTGAAACGGGCAGCTTACATCATTTGTTATGGAGCCCGGAAAACAGGATCGAACCATGACTAAACACACATGGCGACTCGAACCTGCTCCTTGTCACAGTCGTCATAATATTGTGTTTTTAAAGAAATCATAAAATGGTTTTCCTAAACACTCGTACAGCTCTGAAACATGGCACGTTGTGCGCACAGATGATGGGATGAGACAGAACAGACACAGACACTTACCTGTGTTAAAATGGGAAGAAAATACGCGCGCGCACACGCACGCACACACGCACACACACAGTTTGTAATTGGTTCTGGCTTCATTAGTGGAATCTACGTTCTCAAATGGGGGTACGCGACGGCACTACAGAGGGTACTTGAGTGAGATTGGGAAATGAACAAATAAAGTGTCAGTCTTGGTCCAATCCCAGGCGTGAGATGACCGGAAATGATAAAAACTATAGAAATGAATCTATTCAGGAGCCACTAAAACATTGTCTTTCAACCTTGGGGTCAGGAACCCATGTGGGGTCGCCTTGAGTTTAAATGGAGTCTCTTGAAATTTTGGAAAAATTAAAATAGATTTGTTAAGTGTTTTAATTATTCTTTTTTTCAAAAAAATAAAACAATCTTAAACAACTGTATTTATATCATTTCACTTAATATGAATGTAGTTCAACTAAAATGCAGTAAAAAAAAAAAAATACAAGTCTGAGCTCAAACATGAGAAAAAACTAATTCTAGAAAAAAAAATGTTGGGAACCACCACATTAAATACTGTTTCTTTTTACTAATTTACAAAATAAAATTCTTTAAAATGTGTTTTATCACTTGTTCATTCTATCATTAAGCTCAATAGTTGTTTTTAATTAGTTTTCTCAGCAAAATGTTGCAGTCGGACAAAGAAGGATTGGATTCAGGTATAAGAGAAAGGAGGTACTTGAGCCAAAAAAGTTTGAGAACCATTGCTCTAGGGCAACAATTCTCAACTGGTGGGTCGGGACCCAAAAGTGGGTCGTGGACCTGTACTGGGTGGGTCGCAGAAAGCTGCCCAAAAATAAAAAACTTAATGTCTGTCATGTTGGACTTGTCTTTTATTTTGAAAGAAACTTTTGACAGGTATGCTGTGAAATGCATGTTGCATAGGAAAATATATAGATTTATGTTTTAAAAAAGATAATATATGCATGTTTTCAACAGCTATCTTTGAAAAAAAAACAAAATTTGGTTTTGGTTGAATTCCAAAAAAAAAAAAAAAAAAAGAGCGATTTGATGCATGTGGCAAAACGTGGGTCCCAGGGTGAGATCAGTTGAGAACCCCTGCTCTAGGGCACGTGTGTCAAACTCAAGGTCCGGGGGCCAAATATAGCCCTTTAGAGCATTCAATTTGGCCCACAGGAGAAAGTCAAAATGACATTGCACAAAACATGAATCATTGTGTAAGTTATCTCAGCCACTCCAAATACACAAATTCAATGAAACTCCACAAAATTTAAACACTAGGACTCACAGTTTTCCCACGCTTGTAAAAAATGATGACAGTCACTTTTAACCTCAAATTGTTGTAATTGTGAAGTAATTCCCCCCAGGGATAAATCAAGTAATTCTGATTCTGATTGAAAGAAAGAAATCAAATTATATCCAAAATGCTGCAGTTGTCCTCAAACTGTTCCACCAAAAAATGTTTAAAAATAAATAATTAAATCACGGACATTTAAGTCAGGATTCCTGTACTGATTGATATCTGCCACATATTGTCTTAAATATGTTACACAACATTCATACGTGAAATGCAAACTAGAGCCATTATGGTTAAAATTACTCATATTTGCACCAAAAATCTGTGGCCCACTAGTGATCAAAACGTGTCCGTATTTGGCCCCTGAACAAAAATGAGTTTCTAGGGCCAGTGTCAACACGTCATCTTACAGTCTCCTGTGCTTGTAAGCGCTTGCATGACTCGAAAAGACCACACCTATAACTGAACAGCACACGCACACACAGTGTCCTTCAAAGGTGACTCACACAATTCACAACACAGATTTCTCAACTGCACACGTACAAACACCTAGAGCTGCAGAGGAAGCTAGTGGGCCGACAGCCTGAGAATGTGTTTACTTTTAAATATGAGGTGAATAGTAGCTGCCATTGAGCAGAGCAGAGTCTTTCTGCCAAGGTTGGCAGCTATGAAATGGCTAAGCGTTAGCATAGTAGAGCGAAGGAAACCCTAACCCAAATCAGGCCGTTAGTGCATACTTAAAAACACCACAAAACTCACATTGAGGGCCTCACAGGAAACATCAAGTTTAATCAAATAATATCAGGAAAAGTGGCTCAAATTATAATAAAATAAACAAGAAAAATTGACTTAATGAGACGACGAGAAGTCATTCTCAAAAACAAGAATACTAAGAGAGTGCAAACCTCCGCTAAGCGACAAATATCCTTTTTGCCCGATATTGGCAGTTATCTCATTATGGTACCATGATCATTCACACTTTAAAGGCTTGGAAGAAATGTATTTCCCCAATAATAACAATATAGTAGGTGAAAATGTAAGGACATCCCCCATTTTTGGAAAAATCGCGATAAAATGCACTATCCGGATCTGACCTAGATGACACCCAACGTGACACAACTTAGTCAAATTTCATAAAGATTGGTCACTTATGAACCGAGACATTAATTTTGGAAATTTCACCAATAATGAGAGATATGGATATATTGATTCTCAACCAGAATCAGTATATTGATCCGGATCACCTCCAAAATGTAATGGAATCTTCCCCTAATATAAAGTCTATCTTTCAGTGGAGATATTTAGCCTCAGTGTGATTCAGGTTTTTGTCGTTGCAGGTTTGAAATGCATCTTGGGAAACTTGGAAGTATACTTCAGTGGGAACAGTCATCACCCTAATCTATACTAATAGTATATAGTAGACAGTATAGGGTGTAGTACGTTAGTATACATATATTCAAACAGCAGTAACCTTCCAGCCTATTAGGCTGCTGCACAGGAGAAAAGTTTTTACTCTGCTTTTATCCATAGTCTGAAAATATGAGTTTCAAATCTATAGAATTGAAAATGGATATGAATGTGTGTGACGTGATAATCATCCTCTCATCCTTGTCTTTTTACAGATGTAGCTAAAACTACAACTGATCCTTAACTACGGAATACGGTGTGGTATTGATGTTTCCCTACAGGTAAAAACCTGAGTTCCTGCAGTGAATGAAATCCATATCCACTCCCTAGGAAAGGCAGGAATGCAGATAATGTCCACCTCCAGCACAATAGAGCCACACAGGAGATGTGACTCAGGCTGAGTGGCTGATAAATGTCTGTTGTACTTGGCTTGTTGCCCTAACGGTCTCACATGGAAGAGACAAATTCCATCACAGATGCAACAACAAGTGATTTCCAGGAGAGAGAACAAAACAATAGATTAGGCCACTTTCACCTGCCCTGTGATGTCAGTAT
The DNA here is from genome assembly GCF_900634775.1 of Gouania willdenowi. Lineage (NCBI taxonomy): Eukaryota > Metazoa > Chordata > Actinopteri > Blenniiformes > Gobiesocidae > Gouania > Gouania willdenowi. Next base: position 40,805,957 of record NC_041044.1, read on the forward strand.
TTAGCACAACAGGAACACACCTCAACGTTAACAGGTGTGCTCTAAACCAGGGGTTCTCAATCTTGGGGTCAATTTGGGGTCACAAGACACTGAGAGGATGTCGCCAGATGCCTTCAAGAAACTAGGATTTTTTTTTTAACAATCTGACCCCATTTTTTCTTACACCAAACTTACCATATTTCAACCCATTTTCTTTACTTTTTCTTGCCATAGTTTTGCTCCTTTGAATGCATTTTTGCTACATTACTCCCGTTTCTGCCACTTACCCATCAAATTTCAATGCCTCTTCTGCACATTTTTTCTACCTTCAAGACATTTTCGACACATAAACCCTTCCCACCACTTTTCCCACCTAATGTTACATACAGTATGTTGACCCATTATTCTCACTTTTGACCTCTTTTCACCACATTTTATGTTTATTTTTGCCATTATAACCACATTCACGATTTGTAAAGCCCATTATTTTCCACTTAAAACTAATTTCCTTTACATTTTTAAATTCCATTACCCACAATTTCCAACTTTAAACCAATGTGGTTTTTAAAATCCCATTTCACCACCTTTTCCACCATTTTTGGTCAATTTTAACCTTTTTTATGATTAAAACAAGGATTTACATCTTACAGATGACTGTATACTATGGTGCAAATGACAATAAACTTTCTGGATAACAGTGGATATTATACAGTTAAATAAATAAATGTGGTTATCACAGATTCATAGAACAATGGACCATCATTTTGGACCCCAAAAAGATCACCCCTTTATTCCCCCTTATAGATGGTCCTGTCTCCACATGACTGTTCTTCAATGTTCATGTCTGTGTTAAACCACCTTCAGCTACAGTGGGGGTCCACGGTCTCTGGCATCTTTATTTTGGGGGTCACAGGCTGAAAAGTTTGAGAACCACTGGTCTATAAACTGTTTTCCAGAGGCAGGAATTAAACCTCCTGATTCTGTCTCTCTCTTGCATTTCTCCCTAACCTCTGGTTTTGTACATCCAGGTTGGAGATAAAAACCTAAAGCCCCTTGAACATCTGGCTATTTTTTGTCCTCCACCTGCTTAACCTTTACACACACTTTCACAATCAGTCTTTGCAACACCCCATTTTCTCTCCTACAGTATATACTTTACACCTGCCGTCTTGACCGATTACTGATCCTTTGTTTTCTGCACTTCTCTAGTATCTATCTCTTCATCTATTTGCTCTTTTCTCCTTAAAATAACAGGAAGTGCAACACTTTAAGAAGTGGAAAAATGTCAAACAGAGACTTTGATTTCAATATTATGGTATTGGAAAGGTTGAGTGGACTAAGAGGGTATGTTTAGAATAAACCAAAGCATGTTTCTGAGTGTGAGCAGAAAACTACTCACTGCGTTAAAGTTCCAGACGCGCTTGAAGGAGAGCCTTTTCCTCAGGCTCATCCTGTTCTCCTCTCAGGAAGAAAAGAGAAGCCCTGCTGGCTCTACATATCTGGACCTCACACACACTCACGCACACACCTGAGGAGGTAAACCAAACTGTCTCCCCCAGTCCAGGAAACTACATGCATTCACTCACACACACTGAGCTGACTGACTCTCTTACACACACACATTGCTCAGTTACCATAGTGACACGCCCACCGAGGGAAAACATTCAAAAACAGGAGGAGAAAAAACTATCCAGTTGACCAATCAGGCTACAGCAGTGCACTTATGACTCCGCCCCTGTCTAAATGTTTCTTGTTCAAATCACAGGTGGACAGTGTTTTTCAACCTTGTGTGGTCGCCTGGAGTTTAATTTAATTTGATGCAATTCTTATTTTGAGCATGTTCATGAACACAATGAGCAAAATAATGATATTAAAAAATAAAAGAAAGCAAAGAGAGAATAAATGGCTACAAGATCCTGCACGTGAAGCCTGTACATGTTCAAAAAGGAGTAGGAGGAAGTATAAACTTAGATGAACCTAACCCTTTTAATATGTGTGAAAAGGCGTTTTCCCCCAGCTCCTGTTAAAACAGAACTATAGTTGATCTGTAGCCCCACCCAGACCTGGTTACTGCACACCTATTCTCAATCTAGAAATCACTGAAATAGAAGCTACCTGACAAAGTGAAGTAGACCAAAAGATCCTCAAAAGCTATAGACATCATGCCCAGATCCAAAGACATTCAGGAACCAATGAGAAAAAGAGGAATTGAAATCTATCAGTCTGTAAAAGATTCTAAAGCCATTTCTAAAGCTTTGGGACTCCAGCAAACCACAGTGAAAGACATTATCCACAGATGGCCAAAATACAGAATAGCGGTGAACTTTCTCAGGAGTGGCCGGCAGACCAAAATTACCCCAAGAGCGCAGCGACAACTCATCCAAGAGGTGACAAAATACCCCACATCATCATCTAAAGAACTGCAGGCATCACTTGCCTCAGTTCAGGTCAGTGTCCATGACTCCACCATGAGAGAGAGACCAAAACTACTGCTAAGCAAGAAGAACATTAAGGCTCGCCTCATTTTTGCCAGAAAACATCTTGAGGAACCCCAAGATTTTTGGGAAAATATTCTGTGGATTGACAAGACAAAACTTGAACTTTTTGGAAGGTCTGTGACCCATTACATCTGGTGAAAAAGTAACACCGCATTTCAGAAAAAACATCATACCAACAGTAAAATATGGTGGTGGCAGTGTGAAAGACTTGCTGTGATAAATGGAAGCATGAATTCTGCTGTCTACCAAAAAATGCTGAAGGAGAATATCCCGCCATCTGTTTGTGACCTCAAGCTAAAGCCAACTTAGGTTCTACAGCAGGGCAATGATCCATAACACACCAGCAAGTTCACCTTTGAATGGCTGAGGAACAAACTAAATGAAGACTTTGGAGTGGCCTAATCAAAGTCCTGACCTCATTCCTGTTGAGATGCTGTGGCATGACCTTAAAAAGGCGGTTCATGCTCCAAAACCCTCCAATGTGGATGATTTACAACAATGCGTTGAAAAAGACTCATTGCAACGCTTGATTACAGTAACTGCTGCTAAGGGTGTCCCACGCAGTTATTAGCTTTAGGGGGCAAACACTTTTTCACAAAGGGCAGTGTAGCTTTGGATTGTTTTCTTCCTCATTAATAAAACCCTTGTTTGTTGATCCGAAACGTTTAAGTGAGTTCTTGATCAGAAGTTTAAGTCCTCATCAGTTAGTCAGCCTTTTGGTTTAACCTGTGCTGTGTGGAGCAGTGTGTCTGCATCTACGGTTTGAGAAAGCAACAGGAGTGACGTCAGAGAGTCAGAACTGCCGGCTTTGCCTGTGCGTGACACTGATACTGTGAAACGGTTATTCATTTACTTGTCGTTCATGTGACGGTTTACTGCAAGACCTGTGCAGAATGTAAAAGAATGGATGACAGTCACAAGAAAGTGAAGCTTTTATTTTTAGCGCTCCCCCTGCTGACTGCCTGCAGTATAGTTTATAAACCCCGCCTCCTCATTAATAACGAATGAAATGTGGGTCAAACTGTAAAGTTAAAATACTCGTCACATAATGTTTTTTCCAAACCTAAACTCTGCTGTGATCTTTAGTTGTTATCACCCTACATTGTGTTCAAGTTCTCATTTTTCTGCGTACTTTGCTTTAAATAAGTTATTTGAGGTTGAAAAACGGGATTTGACGTCATGACGATGGCTGACAGCCTCGGGTCTTGCGTAGCTCTCTTTGTGAATAGCGTGAGCAGTTACGTTGTGAAGTAAAACCGAGACGCCAAGAAACTTTTCTGTTCAGCTTTTTTGAGCTACTAGTACGAGCACTAACTTCTATGATCTGATCATCTGAACAAGACACTTAAGTTCTTGGCGTAGCTAGGCTGCGTACCTCATCGAGGCAGTACGCTGTTACCAGGGCTCCTCCTGCCGTACCCTACTGAGCAGACTCTGGCTCCAAATTACATCAAATTTGCAAGATGGAAGCGCCACTAAGCGCCATATTTTGGCTTCAAGAATGTTGAATGGGAACAGCTACAGTGCACGCCCACTGGTTTTAAACAGTAGTTTAGTCACTGTGCTCGTCTTCTTCTCCTTCTTTATTTCCGGTAGCGGGCCGCCTCTCCAAGCCGTCGAGAACAAGCGCCAGTATCATTTAACTTAATGTCGCAGTGAACTGTACTGCTGTTCGTACCCGTAACAGCAGTATAAAATGCATCACAATCTTTTCAAGGCAATAGGTGGAAATATGTGTGAACTCTGTCTTTGGTTTAAAGCGCTTCATCATTGCAATAATGAATTATTTGTAGAGTCAAAGATTTAGAAAACTAAGGGTTTTGTCGTTTTGTATATATTTTTGTCACTTTGTGCATTTTTGTTAACATTCAGCGTGTTTTTTGCAGTTTTTTGTATATTTTCCTGGTATTTTGTAGTAAGTATGGGTGTTTAGTGAGTCATTTTATGAATTTGTTGTTGTGGGATTTTGTTTTTGTAGTTATTTTTGTGCATTCTCGTTGTCGTTTTATATATTATCAAGCATTTGTGTATTTGTTTTTTAAAATTGTTTCCAGTAATTTTTTGTGTTTTTGCGGTCATTTTATTTTTTTCAAGTTACTTTTGTGCACTTTTGTCACTTCTTGTGTGTTTTTGGACTAATTTTGTGTATTATTACTGTTGCCACTGGATTCTTGACATGACTCATGTTTATAACCTGCCTTGCATCATGTAAGCAGCCACTTCTTTTACTGTATTTTATTTTATTTATTCCACATTTAAACATATTATTGTGAATTTTGAAATAAAACATTTCAAATGTCTTAAAATTTGCAAAAACTTTAGTCAATGAATAAAAAATTATAATAAAATGAATAAAAATGATACTTTTGAAGATAAAACAAAATAAAGAATTAAAATACCTAAAATGGGCCAAAACTGCTCAATTGAAAACAAGTAAAACAATCAAGTTTTTCTAGAAAAGTCAACAAATTCTCAACTAAAACTTCAAAGAAAGCAAAATTCAATTTGTAGACGACACAACAAATAAAGTTATTTCATATAGTTTCAACTTCACAAGCCTAATTTGAGGGTACAGAAGAAACAATGCTGCATCAGGTTGTTGCTAATGGGAACCCTTCGACCACGTTCCTGTATCACAGCAACGCAAGGGACAGTTCCAGCATTCACACACACACGCACACGCACACACAGAGAGAGACAGCTCACTGGTAAAAAGGGCACCATGAACAGGGGCCTCCAATCCAACTTTTCTCTGCAAATACTGAAAAATCTATGAGAAGAAAGAAAAATAGTTCCAACAAACATGGGTTTGTTTAAAAGCAGCTCAGGGCAGGGTTTAGTTACTGCTGTTTTACTGATAGCAGAGTAACACGTGTCATGTATCACAGGATGAGAAAGGACAACATTTCACTTTGGCTTGTTCCACATCCTGATGGAAGAAAGAAAAAAATGCAGCCAAGAAACAAGATAGTCTAAGAATCATCATGTTCACATTCCTGTGGTCTTAGAGATTTTTGTTTTCTTTCCTTTGTCTGTACATTGATTCCATTCAACATCCTCATGTAACTGTAACTTTGACCTGATTGGTGTCGCAAATGTGTGTAAACTGTGTCACGTCTCAGTCACTAAAGGAACCATGTAGAACCACACATATCAAACCGTTTGTTTTGATGTTAGGGTGGGAACCTCTGGGTACCTCGGGATATGATACGCGACACAAAGCTCTCGGTAACGATTATCTCACGATATGACGATACTGCGATTATCGATATATTGGTCAGAAATCAATCTACGATAATCTACGACATAAGAAAAAAGAAATTAAGTGAAAAAATACAATTTTTATTTGAAATCTCTGAAAGACAAATTGAAAAAGTGTCCTATGAACAGTGACACTATTTTAGTGCAACATTTTTGTAAATAAGTGTCAACATACCAATGTAAACAAATAAGTTTCTCCAATATTGCTTTCTGTAAACAATAAATAGGGTCTTTCTTACCAGTGACACCATTATAGTGCAATATTCCAGTAAACAATATATTGGTTCCTTCAACAAACAGTGACAACATTTATGTGAAGACCTGCCTGCACATTTTAGTGAAAAAGCAGAAAAGGTTTTGAAAAAAAAAATAAAAAAAACCATACTTAGCGCGAGCATATCGATAATCGATTGTGTGAAAAAATATCGCAATATCGCCGTATAGAGATATCGTCACACTCCTACTTGATCAACACAAGGCTCAGGGGTTTCATAAAATCAGGGGTGTCAAACTCATTTTAGTTCAGGGGCCAAATACGGAGCAGTTTTATGCAGGAAAATGAGTAATTTCAACATTATTGTGTCCCAGTTTGCACTTCTTCGTATACATAAAATACAAAATATGTAAGAAACTGACAATATTCTAGGGATAAGTGATAGATATCAGTCCCAACTTTAAATTTCTTGGATTTTGTGACCAATTTCTATTTAATTAAGAGAAATATTATATAATAGTTAAAGGGAAAATAAAGGAATTTGTAAGAATTTTGAGTGTTTTTCAACAGAAATGACTGCAATCATGCAATTGAAGCACCAGGAGTTAGGGCTGCACAATTCATTTTTAATTTAATTTTAATTTTAATTGTGATCAGAATTTTGATTTAAACAATAATTTAAGCAGATCATCGGCAATATTTACATTTAAAATACTGGCTCTGCACTCTGTAATAGTGCATTTATTCAGTTAGTCATTGGTACATTTTTAATTCTTTGGGTAATTGTTTTTGTAATTATAATTACATTTATTTTAAAGCTTAATTTTGCACTGTAAACTGTACACATATTGTTTGTTTAAAAGCAGTGCAATAAAAACACAGATTTTTCCCTCATATGATAAATAATTGTGATTATAATATTGATCAAAAATAATCCTCCTGCGGGCCAAATTGGCTGCTCCAAAGGGCTGAATTTGGCCCCCGGGCCATGAGTTTGACACATTAAATGGTCATCAACAATGATCAGACATGAGGTAAACATCTGAGTAAACATCTACTTAAAAAAAAGGGATCAAAGATTTGTATGAATGTCATTGGATCACAAGCTCCCACAATTCCTGGTAAATGTTCTTTTTTTTGTGAAAACTGGAGTAACTGACATCCTCGACTGACTCCTACAGACTGGGGAAACCCCACGTAAGCTCCAGTTCTGGGAAAGCTCCAACACGATATTTAAGCTATCCAAAAGTCATTGCGTGTAGCCAGAAACGTGTCTTTTTACTGCTAAAAGTTGTTGCTTCTTTTTGTCTATGATGCATTATTTTTGCTGAGCCTGGATTACACTGAATTAATCAAAGAGTTTTTTTTTTTTTTTTTAAATCTAAAATAATAAATAAATAAAAATCAAGATTGTTGTCAATTTTGTTGTACATTTCGGTTTAAGATAAGATAATCCTTTATTTATCTCACAAACAGAGAAATGTACAGTGTTACAGCAGCAAACACACAACACAGTGCAAAATTAAATTAGATACAAATATGCATTAAAAAAACTTAAAAAGAGCCATTTATGTATGATTAAAAAAATTGACTTTGTTGTTACAAGTGAACACATTTGAGTTTAGCGGATATTTTACATAGACTTCTTACATTAAAACGTGCATTAATAATAATAGTAATAGTATTGAAACAGAAAACTTTACTGTGATATTTCTGACCAAGCACCAAGAGTTATTGACGACAGATTTATTTTTTAATAATCAACTGAAAACATTTCTTTAAAACCAGTCATTCCTGTTTGTTATTTCCTTCTTCACTCTATGCATTTCTGCTCTACATCTCACTCACTAAACCTCAATACCGCCCTCTGCTGTTGGTTTTTAGGTAAAACACTGGATTAACTAAAGCAAGAAAAATAAGGAATTTTCTTCTAATGCAGGATTAGAGATTTGTTTGATGTTTGCATCAGAACTTTGAATTAAAAAAAGTTTAGATTAGCATTCTATTAAAACTATCCTTTTTTAAAAAAAATAACGACTAAGATGTGTTGTGGCATAAGATGGGATTTATCTAGAACAGGGATGGGTTTTGTCACAAGAATGTCATTTTCTGATCCGTTTATGCCAATATTTAGGATAATGACCAGACTGAGCAAGAATACAGGACAGAACAAAGGGTTTTATGTTTTGTATACATACATTTTGTGCATTTTTGTTAACATTTTTGCATTCATGGAGTCATTTTCCGTATTATTGCAGTCCTTCTGTATATCTTCCTTGTATTTATGTAGTCATCTTTGGTATTTTGGGAGTTAATATTTGAATTTGTTATATATTATTTGTTTATTATCAGATTGTGTCTTTGGAGTTATTTTTGTTGTCGTTATACGTATATATAATCCAGTAATTTTGTAGTTGTTTTGCATATTTTCCTGGTATTTTTGTAGTCGTCGTGGGTTTAAACTAACTTTCCATACACTTTTAAATTCCATTACCCACAATTTGCAACTTTTAACCCATTTCTGTGGATTTTAAAATCCCATTCACCACCTTTTCACCATTTTTTGGTAACTTTTAACTTACAACAGTAAAACTAATCACATCAATACAATAATACTATTATTACATTTAATTAAAAAAAAGATGCTGATTCTATATATACACTGGTTCTGTGAGAAGAATCAGTCAAAGCCTAATAAACAGAGCCAAAGGAATCAACAGGTTTCCCTTTAAATGTGTAGAGCCCAACACAGCCCTCTGATTGGCTCCTGACAAGTCACATGGCCAGTCAATCCTAAAATAGTCTTCATAAGTAAAGTTCCCAAGCATTCATTTAATCACTGTTTGATTTATTATTTTTACAAATAAAATTAACGTCAAAGTAGAAAAAGTGATGAGAGAAAATATTTAATGTAGCTTCTTTAAAAATAATAATAATAATGTGAAGTATTACAAATATTATCATTCTTTTGCACACACACGCACACGCACGCATACGCACACACTTTTTGGTCACTTTGATTAAAACAAGGATTTCCATTTTAAAGATGACTAAATACTATGGCGCAAATAATAATAAACTTCCTGGATGACAGTGGATAAAATAAATAAATGTGGTTATCACAGATTCATAGAACAATGGACCATCAATTTGCTGACTTTATGGATGGACCCAAAAAGCTCTCCCCTTTATTTCCCCTTATAGATGGCCACCTTCAGGTACAGTGGGGGTCCCCGGTCTCTGGAACCTTTATTTTGGGGGTCGCAGGCTGAAGAGGTTGAGAACTACTAGGATAGTAAACCGACTAATCTGACCCTGATTGAGGCAAGAAGCTTGTGCAAACGTACAAGAATCAACTAAGCAAACACAGAAATACAAAAGTTGTGCTATTGATTCATTAAACCAAGGGTATGAATCATTTTAAATTAAAAAAAAAACAAAAATCATGAGTCAAAGAACAACTAACCAAATGAATAACAACTGACGTGTGTATATTAGTATTATCCTTGATTTCAGGGGGAGCTCTGGTGGTAAAATAACAGCACTTGTGTGTGTTTGACATTAGAGAGAACCTCAATATACAGAGACTGTGTTTAACCCTGGTTCATCATCACATTCTCCTTGCCTTAGCCACAATGCTATCTGCTCCCCTGAGGCATCACGAGGAGATCACCTCGCACAACACACTGTTGATACATCCAGAGAACACACGTACACACACACACACACACACAAACAAACAAGAACAAAAAAATGGGCTTTTCTGCCACATCTTATCTGTCAATGTGTTCACTGTTTTCAGGATATGAATGAGATTGATATACTGCTGTAGGTGCACGTGAGAGCTGTGTGTGTGTGTGTGTGTGTGTGTGTGTAAGGTCAGCAGCTTTTTTTTCTCACTCCTGTGCTTAGTAAAATAATGCCCTGCTCTGCTTTCCACCACAGTGTTAAAACTCAGCTCACTCCCATCCTTACAAACGACTTCACTGATCATCTGATCTGAATCACATTTCACGTCAACATCTAGAATTTAAAAAAAAAAAAAAAACAATCTGAGCATTAATACAAGAAAGAACAAAGGATTTCTGTGTGTGTGTTTTTTTGTGTGTGTGTTCAGATTCTGTTTGTGTTTTTGGTCATTTTGTTTATTTTTGAGGTAAGTACGTATATTTCTTTAATTATGTGTTTTTGCAGTTTTGTGTGTTTTTGGAGTAATTTTGTGTATTTGTGTGTTATTTAATGTGCTTTAGGAAGCTTTTTTGTGTGTTTTTTGTCTTTCTGTATTTTTGTCATACTGTGTGTATTTTTTGTGTCATTTTGCGTAATTTTCTGTCATTCTATGTATATTTTGTGCCTGTTATGGATCTTTTTCATATTTTTCTGTTATTTTGTGTCTGTTATGGTAATCTATTTATTTGTATTTTTGTTGTCCTTTTTCTGTGTTTTTTGTCATTCTGCATTTTTCTGTCATTCTATGTATATTTTGTTATACGTCATTGTGTGTATTTTTGTTGTCCTTTTCATGTGTTTTTGGAGTAATTTTGTGCATTTGCCTTGGGGGGGGGGGGGGGGACAAAATTAGACCAAGGATCACATGTGCTATACAAAAAAACTCACCCTAACCTACAGTAAAACTAATCACATCAATACAGTAATACTATGATTACATTTAATAATTGAAAAAAGATGCTGATTTTATACATACACTGGTTCTGTGAGAAGAATCAGTCAAAGCCTAATAAGCAAAGCCAAAGGAATCAACAGGTTTCCCTTTAACTGTGGAGAGCCCAACACAGCCCTCTGATTGGCTCCTGACAAGTCACGTGGTCAGTCATTCCTGAAATAGTCTTCATAAGTAAAGTTCCCCAGCATTCATTTAATCACTGTTTAAATTATTATTATTATTATTACAAATCAAACGCCTTGAAAATTAATGTCAAGGTAGAAAAAGTGATGAGAGAGAAAATATTTAATATGTAGCTTCTTTAAAAATAATAATAACGTGAACACACGCACGCGCACGCACACACACACACGCGCGCACACACACACACACAAGGCTACTCACTTTATCAGCCGCTGATTCAGAATTCACGCTCAAACTTTGTTGCTCCATTAATGAAGACACAGTAAATCCTCAGCAGTGTCTGTCAGGTCTCTCATTAGCGCTCATTGTCATCAGCTGTGATCTCGCTCTGTGTGCGCGTGAGTTTTTTTTTTTTTTGCGCTAAAATCTTCAACGCTTTCAAATGTCCAAGGAGCTCGAGCGCGTCGCATTCCCTCTGATTGTCTCCGTATCCCCCTCCTCTCTCTCTCTCTCTCTCTCTCTCTCCTCCCTCACTCTTCCTCCATCTCCTGCATTCGCACCCACCCTCGTGTCATTTCTATTCCACCCACACTACCGTGGGCTGAGACGGACGCGCACGCGTACCGATCCAATGCGTAATGGCACGACTGCGGAGGGGGACCCAATGTCATAAAGGCGTAAACATCACCACTGAGCGGAATGTGTTGCCCTCAATATAATGCTTTTTTTTTTTTTGTCAACCGTTTAGTATTACACACACACACACACACACGGAGGAAAGGTATGGGCTAAGATTTGTGCCACTACAAACTGAATTTGAATAATTTAAAGTGACGACATGAAATTTAATTTACTGTTTTGAAACTGAATTAGTATAACTTGAAAATGTATTTTTCTATTTTTCCTGCTGAAAAAAAAAAAAGAATTTTAGTATGTTCCAAAAATGAGTCCTGATGTGATACTGAGGCAGATTTGTGTCTTTATTATTCAATTTAATAATAAAAAAAGAAAATTGTTTTTGTTTTATGTAAGTGATTTTTTTTATTTTTATTGAATAATCAAGACACAAATCTACCTCCATAATGGACCAGGTCATTCTGCTGGTGCTGGTAGTTTAAAAAAATAACTGCATTCCTCAACATGCCAAAACATCACTCAGACTCACAGAAAGTAGAGCTACACACACACACGCACGCACGCGCGCGCGCACACACACACACACACACACACACAAGCCCTGTAAAAAAATAATGAGAAAACAATTTATGAAGCAACAACTGGCACGGATCAATGGTTTTCAGTGCCAGACACTAGTGGGGGTATTAGAAAATGATACAAACCTCCATAAGCACCAAATCTCCTCTTTTCCAGGTATTTGCAGTTATCTAGACCATTGATCCTGATTATGGTTATTCACACTTTTGGAATTGTGCAATCCAGATCCGATCCAGATGAAACTTGGTGGGGTATTCGATTCTGGAAGAACCAACCTGACATGACCAAGTTAGATTTCATAAATATTGGTCAATTACGAACCGAGCAGTACTCATTTTGTTGACTTGGATGCAGTCAGACCAATGGATCCTAATCCTAGAGCGATTAAACGATTAAAACACATTAGGATTTGTTTGCTTGGATTGTCCGCCTTGATTGGTCAGTGTGAACACGCAAACAAAGTCTAGAGCAGATCAAACAGGTGAATCCTAGATAGATTGATTCTGTCGGCCTCTGATAGTTACCAATCGAAGTTTAGAGCGATTAGGAGCGCCATGGACGCAACCACTCTTAAGGAGCGTTCACACCGAACGCGACTGAAGTGACTGAAGCGACAAGATTACATTCAAATCAATGTAAATGACTCGACCTCAAGTTATCTCCCCTCAAGCGACGTGACTTGTGTGATTTGAGCGACTAGATCAAGCGCAACCTCGTCGCTCAAAGTTTAAAAATATGAACTCTTTAAGCGACATCGCCACCGTCCTTCACTGTCTGTAGAGCTGAGGCAGGAGCCCCTCCCACCCGCTACAGTGAGACGGCTGCAGCAGAGGACTGTACTACACTTCCTCAATTTATTGGGGCAAAATTATAGTGGTTAAGTTCTTGAATAAGTGAAATCATCTTTAGTAACTCCGTAAGTTGATCTTTTATACCACAAAAGCAGCGCTGTCTATGATAATTGCTGTAAACATACGGCCGGAGAAGAAGTAATCAACCCTCTCTCTCTCTCCCCCCGTCCCACACACACACACACACACACACTGTTCCCTGGTAGTTACGTCACTGGAGCGATAAAGTGGAGTCATCAAAAAGCTCCACCAAGTTCAAGCGACTCATCTCAGGCAATTGAAGTGACTGCTGTTGCTACAGTCGCGATCAAACCCAGGAAGTATTGGCGGTGAAGTAGAACGTACGAGCCGGCGACCACACCAAACAGGGCTTTAAAACCACCAAAAGCATGGTAACTTGTTGCTGCTCCATTGCTGAATGATGTGAAAAAACAAACGGAGAAAGAAGAAGTCTCTGAACACTGTAAGTGCTCGCTTTGACCCATAGATGACAGACTCTTCTTCAGGTTTCTGTTTCTCGCCCTAGAGAAGTCTCCAGTAACGCTGCCCTCCAGTGGTTAGCTCATGTAACTGCACCAGAGGCTGTTTGGAGAGGATCAGAAGATCCGCTCTGAACGCAAACCGAGGCAAACCAAGGTGATAAAATGATCAGCTGTCCTCCACCCCTTCAGACAGCGTCTGGGACTAAAACAGCGTGAAAACACCCGAATAAAAGTTTTCACTACAGTTTTCATCAGCTCTGTTTTTTTAATTACAATAACTAGCCTCTGATTATTCTAAAAAAAGATATGTAAACGAAACTTAATCAAAATACTAAAATGTTCACATTGGAAGTAACCACAACTAAGTTTCTTTTTTGGTAGGCATCCAATCAAAACAACTTTTGTTATGTGGAAGGCGGGGCATCCCATCCCATTACAATATCACATATCATGTGAATTTTTGAAATTTCGCCAATGACAAGAGATATAGGGATTTTTTGGTTATTCAAATTGATCCAGAATCAGAATATTGATCCAGATTCCCTTCAAAATTCAATTAGAATCTTCCATGCGTGTGGTTCATCTTTAGTTGGAAGTACTTCTGATGTAATCCTGCAAACTACTGTAACAAATAAATAAATGCTGGTCAAAATATGAGTTTCTTGGCAGAAGTAACCAGCATCAACCACAGATAATTGGTATTCCAGTCTCCTCCTTTTTAAAACTCAATATTGAAGTAGAAATTGACCATTTTTGACAACCACAGTCTTAAAAGTCTTCACATTCTGTTTTTTGTAGGTGTAGGGTTTCTATTTCCCTGCTGGTGTGGCAGGTGCTGTTGCTAGGTGACAGCACAGAGTACAGAGCTCCATGTTTGTAGTTTTTTAAGGTTGACTCCGGCGCCAATATAGAGTAGTTTTGATGTAATCCTCCTCACGGAAAAACAAACAAACAAATTCACAATAAACAAACAAATAAATTAAATAAGTGACTGATTATTTATTACCTCCTTGATGGAGGTTCACCCAATGACCTGTTCACATACAATTAAAGACATATTGAATTAAAATTAATAATTTCACACACAGGCAGTGCAGCGGTGCAGTGGTTAGCACATCTGCTCAGGATGTAAGGCAGTGTTATTCATGTGGGATCGCCTGGAGTTTAAATGGGGTTGCCGGAAATGTTTTTTTTACATTTGTTTTTATATTTGTTTATAATGTATTTAAACGAATTTGTTTTTAATTATTACTCAGTAACACTTAACTTGAAGTTTTATAGATAAGGCTGACATGAATCTGTCATTAGCATGAATAAGGTGTCATGAAGGCTGTCATTAAGTGTCATTTGTTAAATTATGACACCTTTGAAGCTACGTTGGCATTTTTTGTGTTAGATAGAGGGATCTAGTGGGGTTAGGTAGGGTTAGGAGTAGGGCTTAGGGTAACCAACGTCACTTAATAACAGCCTTCATAACTCCTTTTTCATGCTAACGACAGGTGTCATGTCATTATAATGATGGCATAATGTCAGCTTCAAGTAAAGTGTTACCTAATGTTCTTTTTCAAATTAAAACACAATCTTAAACAACTATTCTACACTTTCACTTTGTCAAATAGTTTTTTTTAATACAGTATAAAAAACATGATCAAAAAGTAATTCTAGAAAAAAATACCTTTAAGTTGGTCAGAAATTCATGAAATCAAAATGGGGTCACGATCCCAAAAAGGCTGGGAACCACTGACGTAAGAGTTAATGTTTTAAAGGGTTGGAATTGCAGAGCGATGCATGAAGAGACATGCGCTGACTGAAAGTAGCTGCTGCGGTCGCAACTGCTTCAGGGGGGGTTAAAGAGAGGCCGACTGCTCTCCTGCTGGAAGACAAGCCTCGTCTCATCCAAGAGACTTGTGTTAATTACACACTGTCATGTGAAAAACTCACAACGCCCCGAGAACGTTGATGGGTTTTGGATGTAAATGGGCCATCAAATCTTAAATCTTCTATCCTCTTTCAAGCAACGGTTATTATTAAAGGTGACAATTTCATGGACATGACACATTAAAGTGACATTTTGTGCTTTGTTTTTTTGTAAATTTGGAAACGTTAAATGACAGAGTAGTCACACAGGGAGAAGTGGGAGTAACGTTTATGCCATTTAGACTCTTCTACTAATCATGGAGAAATCTAATACGCTTTCTTGAAGACTTGTTCATGTCCTGGATCTGAAATACATTATAAATACATATTCCAGTTAGAGAAAAACACCACCGCAATTGATAAAGATATTAAGCATTTTTTACCCAATGTGACACATCTTTTAAGCAACTATCACTGTAAGAAAATCCCTCAGAGTAGTTGTTCCCCAACATTTTCAGTTCACAAGAACTCCCATTCTCACCTTTGTCTCACTTGGAAAATTGTGTAAAACGTTCCTGCCATTTATGGTTGAATTTAGCCCCAATTTATGCACTTTTCTTTAAATCTGCAAAAGAGGAAATTTTTCCATCAGTGTTTATTCATTGGTTTGAATGTCCGTTAACAAGATTATGTCAAAAGCACTTCACGGATTTTGACAAAATTTTAATGAAAAATAGACCTTACGCCATTGGAAGATTTCATTACATTGTGGAGGGAATCCAGATCAACAAACTGATTCTGGATCAGTTTCAAGTGTTGAATGTCATTTGCTGTTGATGGATTTGAATTGGTTCCTCAATTGACCCAACGAGTTTCATCCAGGTCTGATGTCAACTGCAATTTTTCAAATAAAATTTAGTGTGCCCATACATTTAAACCTGATGTATTGTTATTAATGGGGATATATTTTTCTTCCAATCCTTCAAAGTTTGAATGTTCGTGGTACCATGATCAGGATCGATGATCCAGAATAAATGAAATATCTATATATCTGATAAGCTAGACTTGTTTCTCATGAACGAGATAGATATGGATTTCAGTCACATGACTTAGACTCGACTTGGACTTGAGTCACAAATCTGATGACTTTAGACTCGATTTGAGAAAATCACGAATAACTTGCTTCTCGACTTCAGACTTGAGAACAAACGACTCGTGACTTTACTTGGAATTGAGATTATTGACACTGGAAGACTTGACTTCCAACTTGGGGTGGGAACCTCTGGGTACCTCACGATACGATGCGCGATACAAAGCTCACGATATCAATTGTCTCACGATATGACGATACAGCGATTATCGATATATTGGTTAAAAATCAATCTACGATAATCTATGACTAACAAGAAAAAAAAAGATTAAGTGAAAAAATACCATTTTTATTTCATATCTCTGAAAGACAATAAATGGAAAAAGTGTCCTATGAACAATGACACTATTTTAGAGCAACATTTCTGTAAATAAGTGTCAACATACCAATGTAAATGAATAACTATCTCCAATAGTGCTTTCTGAAAACAAAAAATAGGGTCTTTCTTACCAGTGACACCATTATAGTGGAATATTCCAGTAAACAATATATTGGTTGCTTCAACAAACAGTGACAAAATTTCTGTGAACACGTACCTGCACATTTAGTGAAAAAGCAGAAAAAGTTTTTAAAAAAAAAAAAAAAAAAAGATACTTAGCGCGAGCATATCGATAATCGATTGTGTGAAAAAAAAAATCGCGATATATTGCCATATCGAGATATCGTCACACTCCTACTTCCAACCATTTTAAACAAACTGACAGCCAATCAGGAAGCAGCTGAAAACATCAAGCTGGGCTGAGACGTGCACGCACCAGCAGAGAAAATGATTGCAAGAGTGAGTAATTTCAAATCAATTTGGGAAAAATTATACCTCGTTCTAGTATAATTAATGTTTGTTTGGTTAACAGAGGAACTGGGAAAATCTCAAAATCCGAAAAGATGCTGGACTGATTTGTTTATAAAAGCCTTATATCACTATTATTTGACAATTATGTTGTCTGTTCAAGTATACACTAGCTGTGGTACATTATGTACTCATGGCTTTTTAAAATTTGTAAATTAAAGTTGAGGACTTTTGACTTGACTTAGACTTGAATGGCCTTGACTGTCTTGACTCAAGACTATAGTGACATGACTTGAGAAGCAGTGACTTGTTCCCACCTTTGCTTTTTAATTCTTAAACATGTGTTTCACTGAGATAAACTCCAGTACACATCACTTTTGTTGTATCTGACTTTATATTTGTGTAATGTATAAGAAATTATCTGTTATTATGTGCACAACAGTATAATGTTGCAACCCAGTGTGACACTGCATAATTAAATGTGCAGCAGCTTTAAGCTAAGACGCCACATTCTTACTCCTAGTATTATTTTGGTTACTATGGTAACACATAAAACTGCAAGATAGCTGCAAGTACGAAACCTGAACACAAAGCCATGAAGCAAAAATCCTCCATTTGAAACCACAATGCCGCAAAAAAACATACTGGGAATTTTGCACTCCAGATTTGACATTATTCAATTCAATTCAACTTTATTTATATAGCGCAAATTACAACAACAGGCATTTTATCGTTAAAATAACAAAACATTTCTTCATTTTTTTTTTTTGTTTCAGTTTTTACTTGGAAAAAATAATTAAAGAAGATAGATATGACCCAAATGTAGTTTGTTACTTGACAACAAAGATAATTGAGTAAACTAGAGTCTGTTAGCCAAAGTGTTAATTACTACAAACCAGAAATACTTTCTTTTTTACAATGTAGACTTTGGGTGCTTTGAGTCAAAAGTAGAACACTATAAAGTATGTTCTTCTGTAAAAAAAAATGTTTACAAGAACTGATTGTGTATGTGTTTTCGGGATTATTGAAGAAGTTGCTCGATGGCTTGTAAGACTTGTTAGTTTGTAAGTATAATGTGTTTTTTGAAGACGAGTTATGTAATGACGTTTTTCTGAGAGACAATCCAAAATACAATGAATTTAAATGCATATTTATTTTCTAAATGTCTAACACAGACAATCAAAGCATGATTTGGTTTGTACGAAGCACTTCTCGATGACGATAAGGCCACTTGACTTAAGAGCAAAGCCAATGACGTTATCGGATCTTTGCTGGCGTGTCCAACAATTTCATCATTTCCACAGAATCTTGTGCGTGCACACTCACCCTCACCTACACATGTTCTCAGGCTTGTCTCAAGTCAAAGAATTGAGCTCCACATGGGGAGAAATTTCCTTTCATTGCAGCTCAAACAGGAAAGCAAAAGCAATCAAGCTTGCAATTAACCCATTGTCAAAACGGTCTTGTGCATTTGACAACAGAATAATTGCATGTGACGATTTGTCATCTGCTATTTTAGTCTACAGCAGACGAGTGGGGACAACTCAGCAGAGGTCAAACACTCAAGGTCCACTTCAGGGTGATTGGATGTGCATTGAATTTGCTTAGCGGTGTCCAATGTCTTCTTCAAAACTTATTGATGTTAAAATAAAAACTAAAATAAAAATAAAACCAATCTTTAAGGCCACCCATTAATGCAATGACACCAAGGAAGTCATATTTTCATCTGTTTGTTAGCAGGATTACATCAAAAGTGGTCATCTGATTTTGTCAAAATTTTAACCAAAAATAGATCTTACGCCATGAAAGATTCCATAGAATTTTGGAGGAGATCCGGATCAAAATACTAACTCCATATCAGTTTCAAAAATTGAAAAATCCCTGTCTTAAATATATAATAATTATTAATATTATATAATAATTCTCATTCTTGAGTAAATATGAAAAATTAAAAACAGTGGCAGGGAGTTCTATAATATATAAAGGATTCTAGGTGTCTTTGTAATCATCATATTCCTAATAAAGTGTAATTGAACAGCTTTTTTGAATTTTGACTGTTATGTCGAGTTGGTTCCTTAATTACCCAACAGAGTTTGATCAGGATCGGATACAAATTGCGTATTTTTTCAAGGTTTTTTAAAACCTACTGTGTTGTTTTTAATAGGGATAGAAATGTCTTTGAATCGTGGTTGGTTCGTCAATTATCCCGACGTGTTTCATTCTTGATTGCGATTTTTCAAAAAATGTGGGTGGCCATACATTTGGACCTACTGTGTCATTATTAGGGATGTAACGATTAATCGTAAGGCAGTTAAAAATCGATTCATAGGTATCACGGTTGATATCAATTTTCTGAAAATTGAATCGCAGTACTTTTTTAACCAGCAGAGGGCGCTATCCACAAGTGTAGGCGGCGGGCGGAGTCTGCTAATACTTTCTTTCTGGTTGCCTTCTACTCTTAAATATGTTAATAAATGATTCATTACCCCTTTAGCACCGAAAGAATATCTGTAATATTACTTGAATATCTGTAAAAGTCACGTTTTTCTATTAGCTCGTCTGCTAGCATAGCTTCTCTTCTTCACTGCAAGATACCTGCATGCCAACCGACCACTGTGTTACCAGCGCCCTCTGCTGGTCCAAACAAATATGACGTAAATCAGTGCAATGACGGTTTTTTTTTTTTTTTAAAGTCCAATTGTTAAGGCACAAAATACATTTTCAGTTGCACTTTTAAAAGAAAAAGAACTATTATGCAGTTTTGCATTGTTTATTATAAAACCAGAATTTAAATTAATAGGCTTCATTTTCATTTGTATTATTCCTTTATTTATTTCATTCAAGATGTATTTTTAGTTAAATTGCATTGTTTTGAATAGTTTATCAAGGAATTCTTTTGACAATGAAAAATAAAAGGAAAATAGTACAGTATTTTCTAGTTTTTTTCCCAAAAAAAAAATTTGTCTACAGTCCCATTTTGTAAAATAAATTGTGAGAGAATCGTATCGTGAACCCAGTATCGTGAATCGAATCGTATCGGGAGTTGAGTGAATCGTTACATCCCTAGTCATTATTAACTCATTCAGTGCCAGCCATTTTCAGAATTTCTACCCCCCTCAGTGCCAGCCGTTTTTGAGGATTTTGACTAATCTTTAAAGACACACAAATATTTTTTTCATCAGAAAAAATAATTTTGTTTCTAGCTTGTTTCGTTCTTCTGTAATCCACAGTTGAATAGAGGCAAGTTTCACACAAATCGCCAGTTTGTGACAAAAAGCAGAGAAAAATGTCTTTTTCTGAAAAAATCTATTAGTGACTTTGAAGCATTTTTTTTTTTTTTTTTTTGCTTTAGTGACACCTCAACAATGTTTCCTTCTATAAAACTACAAAAACAACGGAGAGACCGGGTTTTTGATGACAAAATTATTATTATTTTGCTATCTATGTCAGAGTTCAATGGATTTCTTACTGTTATTTTGGCATTCCTCTAAGTCTATCCCCCCGTCGACACACAGACATAACTTCCTTTTCCTCCCGATACGCAGCGATGACCCGTTTAGCCTGGTTAGTTAATGGTTTTATCTCACGATCGCAGCATAATCAATAATCCACTCTGGTCCACACATGTTCTGTGTTAGTATGTGGTGCTGTGAGCTGCTGGATACTTCACAATATCACTCCGTAGCGCCATAATCTCCCTCGTCCTGCTTCTTCCTCCTTAGCTAATGGTAGCATCAGTGGCTAATCTATCATCTAAAAGTTGGTTACTACATCACATTACAGCTTAGATATTGATGAAGGACCTCTGCCAGGAAGTATTCTAGTAATCTCCGTGAAAAAACGTAAATGACGTAATATTACGTCAATGGCACTGAATGAGTTAATGGTGTTATAAATATCTTCCATTCCTTTAAAGTGTGAATGATCATGGTACTATAATCCAGATAACTGCCAATATCTGGCAAAGAATTGATTTGAAGCTTGGCGGAGGTTTGCACTTTCTGAGAGCTCTTGTTTCAGTTCTTATTTCAGTTCAGTTAAAGCAGTGGTGGTTCCATGGTTGAGGAAGTGGACTTGTAACTGGAGGATCACTGGTTTGAATCCACTGTGGGCCATTTCTGTGGGCCCTTGAGCAAGGCCCTTAACCCCATCCCTAACCCAGGCCGCTCCAATTTCATACAACTTCACAAACTCTTTGATGAACGATATATGGTACAGAGAAACCCTGAGTTACATGAGTCGGCCCGTACCTTGCCTTTGACTCCCTATTGCAAACTGAATAGTCCAGAACCATTCCGGCGGTTTCATCAAGACAAATTAACCAATTCACCAAACAATCCCCCAAATGGTAGCCCACTGCTGCCCCTTGGAGAAAAGGCAGACAAAATGACACTACAGTTATTAATAAAGTATAAGTTATATGTTATTATTGTAAGTAAACATGTAACAGAGGAACTTACACTCACTAACACACAAATACAGGCTCACAAGCCACCAGCGTGATGATGTCTCAAAGTTCCTATGGATGGTTAACTGGTGCATCCAGTGTGTGTGTGTGTCTACATACTGTAAGTAAGTTCTATTGTGTTGAAGCTCCTCTAACGAAGTGAATGAAAGCCATTTGCTCATTAGAGATCATTAGAGGTGCAGGCTTGCACTTAGATCCCAGTTACCCTCCACCACATCACCACAAAAGCTTCTTCCAACTCACACACACACACACACACACACACACACACACATCTATTGCTGCTCTTCCCTCTTACCTCACAAAGCCCTCTCTGTGTGTGAACATTAAAGCATGTGCAGCAGGAGAAAAAGGCCCAACGACCGGAAGGAGAAAAGCTGGAATAGAGGCAGGATGGGTGAAAGAGAGAGAGAGAGCATGCAATGGGGCGCTCTGGCACAGGGACATAATGCTAATGTTACTCACACAATGATCAGCAACATGTGCACAAAACTGCAGGAAGTTCAGCAGTTTCTAGGTTTGTGAGGCCTGGTGTAAGATGCTGTTTTTGGTAACTACGTGGAAAGATTACTAAGATACTAAGCAATTTCCCCCTGGGATTAATAAAGGAATTCTGATTCTGATTAATCCATTAAATGGTCTATAAACTGCTGAATGATGAGTACCTGTCAATCATTCCCATAATACCTGTCATCACAATGATTTTTGACTTAATTTGGCATCAAAAACACAAGCCACAGCTTTTGATAGTGGTTCATCTTATTGTTATATCCTCGATTTATTTTAAGAACACCACAAAAAAAGACAAGCAAGTTTTATTCTCCTCCGCTTTTGATAGATTGCATAGTGTGCCAGTGTATAGCATTTATTGTATGAGATGAGTCATGAGATATCCGTTATTCGTCCCACAAAGGGGAAATTTGCATTTCAGTAGCATGACTGAGAGGGAGATTTTGTAATCATATTACTGCTGATTTTAATGTTCTTATTGACTTTTGAACTGTTAAATGTTTTCTGTTGTACTTTTTTAATCATGTAACACACATTGAATTGCCTCGTGTATGAAATGCGCTATACAAATAAATTTGGCTTGCCGATAGTAGTGGTTTCCAACCTTTATACTGTGTTAAATAAAGAGTTGGCCAGGATTAGTGCACAAAGTGACAAGATGTGCCAGCTCAGATATTTTTATACTGCATTTTACTTGAACTGGATTTATATTTGAGAAAGTGAAAAGTATAGAACACAGTTGTTTAAACTTATGTGTGGAGGAAGAATAATAATTAAAATATTTCTTTACATATATTTTTAATCTTTTTTTTTTCTTTCAATTTTTAGACATTTCAGGCGACCCCATTTGAATTTCACTCGACCCCACATGGGGTCTCAACCCCAAGGTTGAAAAACACTGTATGTTTAAGAAACTTTATTCATTCCCATGTCTAATACTTGGAAACTGGAAGATGGTGATGAGACCAACAATAGGTCCGACTGAAATTCCCAGGAAAGGAGAAATCAGACTTTAAAAAGTGGGCACAGCGTTTGGACCCCACTATCATCTCAACTTAACTTAACTTTATTTATTTCTATAGCACCTTTCATACATAGGACATGTAGCCCACAGTGCTCTAGACAGCAGAGATCAATAAAAAGTACAGTGTGAGGAAATAAACAATATTCAACGTTGAGCCATAAAAAGTATCAGTTTGAGTTTTAAGTGCTTCTAATTCACCTCTCAATCCTACTACTAAGATGACATATAACCACATATAATAGATTATGTCTTTATCATTTGTGTTAAAGATTCATTCAATGCTGGAACAGAACATCCTGTTGTTTTTTATTTTGCAAAAATAAATTATAGTCATAAGGGAAATGTACGGAAGAAGATTAGGGCCACTGAGGGGAAAAACAGAACCAGTAGTGGAGATTTTTTTTTTTTTTTAGTTTGTAGTTTGTTTGTTTTTTGGCTTAATTCTAATTTTTTTTGCTAATTTCTTTAAATTAAACTTTTTTTTTTAGTCTTCATTTTTCATTCACTTTTGGTCTTAACTTTTTTTTCTAATCCTGTTTTTTTTAATCCCTTTCCGTAGAAATGTTTCTGTACTTCTTTTAAAAAAAAATTGTTTTTTTTTTTTTTTTTTTTAATTAAAGGAAGAAAAGAAAATTCTAGCATATGCAAAAAAAAAAAAAAAAAAAAAAAAAACTGAAATAAACAAAAAAAAAAGGCCTTTTTTTCTTTCTTTGAAATCTGGTTAAAATATAAAGATATTAAACATTTGCTTGCTAGTTGGCACAACTTTCACATTAGTGACAGACAGGTAAAGAGGATACTTAGTTCAAGGGGACACAGCCGTCGTAAAGCATACTCAGAGCTTGGAGTCCTGGTTGAATTCATTAGCACTCGGGATCCGTGGTAATGAGATCTCGCAAAACTTTTATTTTTATTTTTTCTTCCTTTAAAAAATATACTTTATTTTTTGCATGTCCCTTTAGGGGCTTTGTAAGATAATATTCAAAATGTATACTATTTGTGACATTTTCTCACAATGTAGTGATACTCGCGCTATAATATCTACTGACTCCTTCTTAGAAATTACACGTTTATTTAACATTATGGAGAAAAACACGAGAGTCTAATGAAGTCTTGTTAATTGGTGAATTCTAGGCATAAATCTGTCTACTCTTTCCGCCTTTACACCCACATCCTGTTTCTCCCTTGGATGCCATCCAGGACAGAAAAGATGACAAAAAAAAAGCAAAATGTATTTCTTTAAAGCCCCAGCATGGGATCTGCCCATCTGCTCCTGCAGTGTGCTTCACTCATCACTAAACAGCGGAAGTCATTTAGCGTTCCTCTGATCTGTATCTTGAAGAAAAAGCAACAGTTCTAGTCTGTCCCAGAGACAGCAGGAATGGCCTTAGGGCCTGCCAACCAAAGCACACACAAACAAACACACACACAAGCAGCACGGTGATGATTCTTAGTATTTTTGGCTTGGATAATATAGACGATCTCTCTCTATTAAATATGGAAGTTGTTTTGCAAATTAAATTGTAATTTAAAAAATGTGAACGCAGAAACTGCAAATGGGTAGCACAAGCTTTAACAATGCTTTTTGATCCCAATGGGTTTCCATAGGCTCATAGTGGACAGTTCTCTACCAGGTGTATGGAAAGTTTGTTATCAGTGTTATCAACCATAGTTAAGCTCTATTATTATTATTCTACTCAATGATGGTTTACCAGTGTGTGAGTAGGGGTGAGTATTGGCAAGGATGTTGCAATACGATACGTATCACGATACTTGGGTCATGATACGATATTACTACAATATCGCGATATCGGAATATATTGCAATATTCTACCCAGTTAAAGGTGCAGTCCGCAACTCTCAGATCCCTCTCTCCACCTCCCTCCCGCTGCTCTCTTGTCCTGCCTCCAAACTTTCCAAAGTCCCTCCCTCAGAGGAGCTAACAAGCTAACGTTAGTCAGACAGCAACATCACAGGAATATAACATGCTCTGTTAAAAGCATATTACTGCAGCGCTTCTCTCTCTCTCTCTATGTGCACACACCTCAGCAGCAGCAACAACACAGCGTCACTTACAACAGCCCACACGGAGGCTGCTGTGCGCACATTAACAAACACATGCACTAGAGTTCTAGTGTAACAATTACTCTGATTGGTTCTTTTTGCATTCTGGCAATCTGCCCAAGGCAGCAGGAGCAGCAGGAGGGGCTCAATGAGTCTTTTTGTCACACAGACTACTAGTTTGATGTAAAGCTGTCCTTATATAGTGACAGCTTTACCAAATATAATAAAAAGTCACTTTTATAAGAGTTGCAGACACCTTTAATATCAAAATGAAACGTAGAAATGAAAAATCAAGTTGCTGTATATGTTCATCAGAAGATATTGATCATTCCGAGGACAAATTGAGTCAAAATGATTTACTATTTGTCTGCTTCTGCCACTGTGACTGCCTCTACTACAGAAATGACACAGCATAGTGGCTCTACGGTGCCATCTACTGGAGTGGAGGTGCGGAAGTGGCACAATTTTTAAGGTTTTTATGTAGGAACAGGAGCTGGTCAACATGCCCAGAAGTTAGGCTGCTCCGCAGAGAAGTGACAATGTCTCCAGCAGTAGAAAACACACGTCCATGAAAATGTGAAAAATACAATAAAGAAAAATACTGATTAAATATCAGAAGAACAAAGGGTTGAAGCTAAAGCTTATACACACTTAACCTGTCACAAAAAAACAAAACAAGGCTTTCTAGATAATATTACAACAAAATAATTAGGAAACTAATATGACTATTTTTACAATACACATTGAAAAAAATATTTCTGTTACTGTTTCAGGACCGCCAATAAAGTCCATCTATTCTATTCTACACAACAGTGTGTCAAAACATTTGAAAATTTCTATATATACAGTTTATAATACACATCAAACATATATACTGGTACGTACTGTATATGTACACACATTTAAATACATCATATTTTCTATCACACTATATACCTTTTATTATGTTTATTGAGTAAATATTAAAATATTTTATACCAATACATACATATTATATATTATTGCTGTCCGAGGTAAAATTGTTGCTCTTCTTTCTTATACTTACTAACTATATATGACTTAAAAAGCTTTTTTAAACTGGTTTATGTTGGTGTTTTTGTTGTATTTCATCCTTTAGGCAGTTCCATAATTTAACCAGTGCTATAATTACAGTTATACTCATCCTTTTCACTGTTGTTCTGGCATTCTGTATCTTGAAATGTAGTTTTCCATTTATATTATGCTCCCATTTTCTCTCTAAATATCTTTTCTGTCACTCTTTTGGAAGTTTTTGCATTATGAATAATGGTTGGATGTTGGTACAGTACGTATTTCCCCATATCTCCAATGCATACTCGTACTACTAGTGGCACTTTTTACTTGACTAGTAAAGTGTACTCACTCTAGTAAACCATCATTGAGTACATCTACTAGTAGAGCTTTACTGTAGTTGATATCACTGATCTCGGATTTATGTTTCCATACGGGTGTCAGTGAGAGTTGTTGGAGCGTGTGTTGTTAGTCTGTCAGTGTGTGCGTTAATCTTTTAATTGATGCTTCATAATGCATCCATGGGCATGGAAATATATTAACATATTTCTCCCCTGATTGTGTCATACACAGCAGGCACAAAGCCACAGGCAGTTTTTAATGCCAGTCCTATGACTAGTAAAATTAAAAAAATTGTATTCACTTTTAAAAAAATAAAAAATAAATAAAAAAGAACAAGTAAACCTTTATGCTGCTAATATGGAAACACGAGTGTTTACTTCATAGACAAATTTTAAAACACCTGCCTCGGGATTAAAAGTGAAGCATTTCTAGGAACTTTTTTCCCACATTTTGTTGTAATATCTCAGATCTGATACAATAACTGAGTCACTGTAATGTGCCTATAAATCATAAATACTTAGTAAATCAATAACAATCACATGTTAAACTATAGTAATCGAAAAAATAAATTATTATCTATACTATAATCTAAAGGAGTAAATAATACCTGTCACAATTATTGGTTATGGGTTGAGTCTGCATGCTCTCCTTGTGCATGCATGGTGTTTGTTTGTTTGTTTGTTTGTTTGTTTTTGATGAACAAGAAAGGTTCCAGATCATCAAATGAATGCAAACTGAGCATAGTCATTGATAAATTAAATAAATATCACATTTACTACTGAATTCATCCCATGATATAGTGTAAATAAATGAACAAAAACATTGAAAATTAATATAATACTTGATTGTTATCATTACTGAACCAAACACTTTTTGCCGTTGCTGATTTCTTATTATGAGGCGCTGTCAACTGGAGCTAAATAGACGTACTGTTTGTGGCAAAACTCATGTCTCTCAAGTGACTGCATAACAGGTCAATTCTTGCAGCTAAATTAATATCTGAAAGATGATTTCTACAGCGTATGCAGGCGGAATCCTGTGAGTTCCTTATCGTATCTGTGCAGCACTTTTCTCTGATCAAAAGACACAAACGCGCTCATCTACAAAGGCACACGTGCAAGTCGAGGAATATCTCTCTAATCTTTGGTTAGCATTGGTTCCGTCCAATGACTATGTCTACATTGCCACGGTGATGTGAGATGATGGTCTGACGTGTCATGTGAGGATATATAGTGTGCAGGAGATGCTATTATTAGAGATTTGCTGCTGCACGTGCGGTTACAATGTGACGGGAGCAAAGGGGGAACATCATAACATGGTGGGTCGTACCTCCAGGTCGTCCAGGGAGCGGGCCAGGCTGAGGCGCTTGGAGCGTCCGAAGGAGCGCCTGGCAGACGAGCGCTGGGGCAAAGGATGAAAGCCCATAGCCAGACCACGAAACCGTCCCCCCTGCAGCCAGAAAAACACCATCAGTTTATATGTCATGCATTGAGGATTCTGTACTTAATGTGGGAAAGAAAAGGCAATCAATAAGCACACATCGATGAGTCAGTGGATTTAAACACTGCATACAAATGAAGACGAAATTAATTTGCAGCTTCTTGTCTTTGAGAGGCTGACTTGAATACAAACGCCACCTTTTCTCCTGACATACCTTCACTTCAAAATGAATAAAAAATGAACACCGAAATTGACATTAATCAGAAGGGCGATAGATCACCTTTATTAATTTTTTTAATATTATACGTACAGTATGTAGAGGTACATACTGTACATTAAATTATTTTTCTGCATTTAACCCCTGCAGTGGGCAACCACAGTGTAGCACCCGGGGAGCAGTTAAGGTTAAGGGACTTCATCATCCCACAGTGATGGCCCAGGTATTATAGTCAAGAAATCAGTTTAAAGGTCCAGTATTATGCTATCTTTAACACATCTACATTTGTTCTAAGAAACACAAAAACATAGTATTAGAGGTTTATTTTCCCAAACTCACCTTTTTTCTGGAGTTTTAGCCCTCTGAAAAGTCCATTTCATGACGCTTCTATAAACAGGCTGTTTTGGGGCCTACTTATGCATATTCATGAATGGGCGTGTCTATAGACACGCCCTGCTCTTGTGAAGGAGATCAGTGATCACCAAAGAAATTTTCTTTTGCTATCCACACACTGTTATTATTGTTTTTAGCACATTACAGTAAAACACATGGCGGAGTCAACCAGCTGCTAAGTCACTTTCTTCTCCTGCTCATCTCTATTAACTCATTCCGTGCCAGCCATTTTAAGAATTTCTACCTCCCTCAGTGCCAGCCGTTTTTGAGCATTTTGACTGATTTTAAAGACCCACAGAATATTTTTTACTATGACTATCTGTAAAGGACTTAAAGACTATCCTTTTTTGAAGGTATTGTGTTATTTTATTTGTGCCCCTTTTTTGATTACGACGGGTCTTTTATTTTGGTAAAAACCGGAAGTGACTGTCTCACCTGACAGTATGCAAATTTACATCAGGAAGGAAAACGGTAAAATGGAGTGGAGAAGAGAATAAAGTAATAAAACAAAGTTTTCTGTGAAATAAGCGCCCAGCTGGAATCGGGAACAAGGTATTTCATGTCTTTTAAGTGTTAAATATTGTATTTGTAAACTAGTAATGTTCTAAATGAGTGATATTTGAGTTTTCTTCATTGTAGCCACACAAGCTTGTTAGCACTTAGCATGTTGTATTTATCTGTGTTGTAAGAGCTAACTGTATTGTTATTTATTTGTCTTTTAGCTCTTACGGTGTTTCAAGGAAACATTTATGCTCAAAATAAGGACAAAGGCCGAACATAAATAAAAAACTTTAAAACATCAGTAAGCTTCACCATTGTCTGGCTGGGGTTCGCTACAGTAAGAGCTTGACCCGCACCGATCCTGACTGACTGACGCCATTACGCACGTCTGCGCACGTGCCTGCGTCGTCGCCTACGCCATTGCCGTGGATCGTCGAGCAGCCGGTTTCCACACGGAGCAGCCTAATCTACCTCAGCAGTGCAGCGACGGTCACAATGGATTCAGTGCAATGGTCAAGTACAGCCACGTTTACTGAAATTGATTCAGAACTGTGAGTATTGCCTCAACAAAAAAAAAAAAAGAAAAGAGAGAGAGCTACGGACAACGGTCTTTCGAAATAAGTTCAGTAAAGGACATACTGTTTCTTGAGCTAACAGACATTTAATAGTTTACGTACCTGCTCATTTCAAGTAAAGAAAATACATTGTTGTCTCATCCAAATTCTCTTTTGATAAATGGACCCTTAATTAAGGACTTTTCTCAATTTTTGGATTTTTGTCTCATATACTGTGAGAGTTGTTCTTGTTGTGCTGCTTAGATAGACACTTACCTTTTGAAGTGTATTTACATTCCTGCATCTGTGATTGTTAATTTGTGCTAACATGCTATGTTTATGGTGCTCACTGTAAAGGCTAACCACATCTGCTAAAAGGCTTTTCCAAAAAAAAAAAAAAAAAATAAAAAAAAAAAAAAAAATATATATATATATAAAAGTTAAATAAAAGAAAATAAATGCAATTATAAAAATAAAAAAAATTACATAAATTAGTAAAATTATAATAAAATAAAATACAATTCCTGTTTATAATTTTACAGTCAGCAGACATGACAGAATTAGAGCAGCACATAGCTGAAGTAAATCGGGAAATTGAAGATTTACACAGTGAGCTTCAGGTAGCTACAGATATATCGGAGGGACAACATCTAAAGGCAGCTATTGAGGCAAAGCAACACAGATTAGCTGACCTCCAGGGTCTCCTTCAGAGAGAAAATGAACAAACTGAAGGTCCCAGACGCTCAGAACGCACACGAAATCCTACTGAGAAGATGCGTGAGTTCCAAGAGGAAGAAGCCAAGAAAAGGGAGAAAAGGCTGCAGTCCATGTATGAACAATGGAAGCTCCAGGTGCGTAAAGCAAGAGATCAATTGAAGACATACATGCCAGATGAGCAGCTTTGGGTTCTCATCGATGAACTCAAGAAAGATAAGGGAGACATAATGAACATGTACAGTCAAATTCGAGACCTCATCACACCATCGACTGACATAAGAAGACGAGTCGATACGTGTGAGTCAGTAACCGCAGAAATAATAGGCATTGCCTATGACAGAACAATAGATGAGGTAGGCGAGTTCAATGAGGAAAAGGAAAGACGCCGACTTCATGAACTGCGCTGCCGTGATTATGCAACATCAGTCTACGGATCTGCATCTTCCTTGATGAGCCACAGAACATCTGGCCGCCACTCCATAGCCTCGTCGATTGCAGCCAAGCGTGTAGATGCAGCAGCCGATTTAGCAGCAAAGGAAGCAAATTACATTATGATGTTTGAGGAAGAAAGACAAAGGGAGTCCATACGGGAGTTGGAGGAACAACAACGGAAAGTCATAGAAGCACAAAAGCGTGAGTTAGAGCGACTGCAGGCAGAAAAGGAAGTGCGGGCAGCGCAAGCTAAGCGGAAGGTCTACGAGAAGGAAACGGAACGCGAAGCTGCTAACCTCGCTAATGAAAGGATCGAGGAAACAAAAAACACCCCAAATTTCCACACTGCAGTCCCCATCTCAAATGGCACGACTTCCACTCACACGGACATTTCCTCCCTCGCCCAGGTCCTTCAAGATAATCTAACCTTGAATCGCCTGCCTGTTCCTGAGCCTTTTGTCTTCAATGGTGATTCTATACGATTCATTGAATGGAAGTCATTGTTTACATCGCTCATCGACCAACGGGCAATCACTCCAGCCGAAAAACTGTTCTATCTGAAGAAATACGTTAGTGGCCCAGCACGCCAGGCTCTAGATGGTACCTTCTACCGAAATGACAATGAAGCTTACCAAGATGCCTGGAACAAGCTAAATCGCCGCTTTGGCCAGCCATTCATCATTCAGAGAGCATTCAGACAGAAGCTCACCAATTGGCCAAGGATTCAACCTAAGGATGCAGAAGGACTCAGAAACTTCTCTGACTTTCTCAATGCCTGTCTCGATGCCATGCCTCATGTCAAGGGTCTCGACATATTAAACGACTGTGAAGAGAACCAGAAGCTTGTCCACAAACTGCCAGACTGGGCAGCTTCACGCTGGAATCGTCAAGTCACACACAGTCTGAATGAGAACCAAGAATTCCCCAGTTTCAAGGACTTCGCTAGATTCACGTCTGCTGAAGCTGACATTGCATGCAACCCAATCACGTCCTTTCATGCCCTTCGTCCTTCAGACTCTGACCCTGAAAGGAGAAATCCCAGAGACCCAAAGCGAAACAAGGCCAGTGTTTTCACCACTCAAACAGCTGTAGACAATGTTTGCCTAAGGTCAGATCAAAAAAGGGTTAAGACTTCATGTATTCTTTGCCAAGATAACGGACACTATCTTCACGCGTGCTCCAAGTTTAAAGAGATGTCGTTGATTGATAGACGGAACTACGTAAGGGAAAAGAAACTCTGCTACGGGTGCCTCAAACCTGGCCACAGCGCAAAAGAATGTCGTCATCGTCATGCCTGTGATACCTGCAAAGGGAAGCATCCTACAGCCCTCCATGACCAAAACTATAAAAGGGAATGGTCCTCAGCAGAAACAAGACCAAGTCAAGGTAACACTGCTACATCACTCAGCGTAGCAAGTGAAGGCTCATCCAACACATCGATGGTGATACCAGTGTGGTTGTCTTCTAAAAATAATCCAACTGTAGAGAAACTTGTCTATGCTCTACTTGATACTCAAAGTGATACTACATTCATCGAACAAGAAGTAAGCAATGGTCTAAATGCGGAAAGGTATCCAGTGAAGCTGAAGTTGACTACCATGAGCGGAAAAGACGCAGTTCTTACAAGTGAAAGAGTTTCCGGTCTTTGTGTAAGGGGATACAGTTCAAACATTCAAGTCGACCTTCCTGCTACTTACACGAAAGAATCTATACCTTTGAACCGCGCTCACATCCCTACTTGTGAGACAGCCAAGAAATGGAGTCATCTCGCTGAAATAGTAGATGAAATTCAACCCCTGAAAGACTGTGAAGTAGGTCTCCTCATAGGCTATAATTGCTCCAGAGCGATGGCACCAAAACAAGTAATTCTGGGAGGAGATGAAGAACCCTACGCAGTGCGAACAGATTTGGGATGGAGCATTGTGGGCCGCTCATCACAAAGCCATGACATGCTGACCACAAGTCATCTGTGTCACAGAGTCTCAGTTAAAGAACTACCCCAAGCCACTCCAGCAGATGTTATCCGCATTCTCGAATCAGACTTTAAAGATGGAAGTGAAAGAGACAAAACGGTGTCACAGGATGACATCACATTCCTCAATAAGCTGGATGACGGCATACGAAAAAATGCACAGGGCCACTACGAAATGCCTCTTCCCTTCAAAAGGAGACCAAGCCTGCCGGACAATAGAGACTCAGCCATGATTCGACTCAATCATCTGAAAAGGAAATTGCAACGAGATGAACGGTATAAGAAGCATTACGTCGAGTTCATGGAAGATGTCATCGAAAAGGGCGATGCAGAGCCGATAGAGGATGATGGGAGTGAAGGTGAGAGATGGTACATTCCTCATCATGGTGTATACCATGAAAGGAAGCCTGATAAACTTCGTGTAGTGTTTGACTGCTCAGCCAGATATAAAGGTTCTAGCCTGAATGATCACCTCCTCTCTGGTCCCGACATGTTGAACAACTTGAATGGAGTCCTCATCCGCTTTCGTTTGCATCCTGTTGCATTAATATGTGACATCGAAAAAATGTTCCATCAATTCCATGTGGATGAAGCAGATCGTGATTACCTGCGCTTTCTTTGGTGGAAGCAAGGAGACTTCAATGCAAAGCCCTGCGAGTTTCGCATGAAGGTACATCTGTTTGGTGCAGCTTCCTCTCCTGGATGCGCAAACTATGGGCTAAAACATCTAGCTAAGGAAAATGCTGACATCTATCCCCAAGGCTCACGGTTCATAATGCGTGATTTCTATGTAGACGATGGGCTGACAAGCGTTGAAAGCACTGGAGATGCCATTCAACTTGCCAGGGAAGCTTGTGAACTCTGTGCCATGGGCGGTCTGAGACTACATAAGTTTGTGTCGAACGACAGAGATGTCTTAGAGAGTATCCCACTCTCTGAACGAGCAACCAATGTGAAGGATATGGACCTCGTGTTCGACGATCTGCCACTTGAGAGAGCACTTGGTATTCAATGGGACGTTGAGTCTGACCACTTTCGGCTTAACGTCACCCTCAAAGAACAGCCTGCCACACGCCGAGGCATTCTCTCGAAGGTAGCGTCCCTGTATGATCCTCTCGGATTTGTGGCACCTGTCCTCCTTAAAGCAAAGATCATCCTTCAGGAGATGTGTAGACGTGGTACAGGTTGGGACGATCCTCTCACTGATGAGCTTCTTCCTAAATGGGAACAGTGGAGAAACAATTTAACTCAACTGGATAATGTCGCCATATCCCGCACTTACTCACCTACTAGTTTCGGAACGATCTCAAAAACTGAGCTGCATCACTTCTCGGACGCTAGCACAAAGGGTTATGGACAGTGTTCGTATCTGAGATTACGAAATGAAGAGGGAGATGTTCACTGTGCTTTGGTTGTAGGAAAATCCAGAGTATCACCAACCAAACTCACAACTATTCCAAGATTGGAACTGACAGCGGCGGTAGTTTCCATTAAGATAAGCGATATGCTGAAGGAGGAACTGGGATCTACTGACACTGAGGAGTTCTACTGGACAGATTCTAAAGTGATCCTGGGATATATCAAAAATGAAGCCCGACGATTCCACACCTTTGTGGCCAACCGCGTTCAGAAGATTCATCTCAGTTCAGACCCAAAACAATGGAGATACGTCCCTACGGCTGAGAATCCAGCTGACCACGCTTCTCGAGGCTTGACTCCCAGCGAGCTTCTGACATCTACCTGGTTCACTGGACCCAAGTTTTTATGGGAAAAGGAAATAAATCTGCCAGCGGATGAAATTCCAGAGCTAACGATCGGAGATCCAGAGGTCAGAAGCGCCCTTACACTTAGCACAGGAGCTACAGAGCGAGTAAGTCTGGTTGATCGTTTGTCGAAATTCTCATCCTGGTCGCTGGCTACTCGAGCTATTGCACGCATTCTAAGACGCATCAAGAAGAACCGATCCAACAGCCTTACTACAGTGACGGAACGAGAAGAGGCGGAACACTGCATAATCAAAATTCTGCAGAAAGATGTGTATCAAGACCAGCTGAAGCTGTTGGTCAAAGGAGCCCCCCTACCATGCCACGATTCACTGTACTCTCTTGATGCTTTCCTGGGCAAAGACGGTGTTCTCAGGGTGGGAGGAAGACTGCACAACTCCTCTCTTCCTAACTCTATCAAGCACCCTGCAATCATCCCCAAAGACCATCACGTCACAAAGATGTTGATTGCCCATCACCATAAAAGGATGACACATCAAGGTAAAGGTCTCACCGTCAATGCAATCAGGTCCAGTGGCTACTGGATACCAGGGATAAACCGGGCAGTCGCATCCTACATTCGTCAATGCGTTACCTGCAGACGGCACCGGAAACCAACAGAAGAGCAAAGGATGGCTGATCTGCCCCCTGAACGCGTGGAACCATCGCCCCCCTTCACCTTCTGCGGTATGGACTGCTTCGGCCCATTCTTTACGAAGCAGGGGAGAAAAGAGAACAAGAGGTACGGTCTTCTCTTCACTTGCTTAAGTTCCCGTGCCGTCCATATAGAGATGCTGGAAGATATGACAACGGATGCTCTTATAAATGGCCTGAGATGCTTCATTGCCATACGTGGCGCTGTTCGTCAGATTAAGTCAGATCAAGGGACCAACTTCGTCGGAGCAAAAAACGAACTCAAAGAAGCTCTAAAAGAAGTCGATGCTAACCGACTGGTCGTGTTTCTTGCAGAGAAGCAGTGTGATTTTAAAATGAATGCACCATATTCAAGTCATGTTGGAGGAGTGTGGGAAAGACAGATTAGAACAGTGAGAAACATCCTGAGGTCCACACTTTCCCTATCTTCTGGAAGGCTAAATGATGCTTCGCTACGGGCTTTCCTCTATGAAGCTATGACAATCGTTAACAGCCGCCCACTGACCGTTGACAACCTCAGTGATCCTCATAGTCTTGAGCCACTCACTCCTAACCACCTTCTGACTATGAAATCTGTCAAGGCCTTACCTCCCCCAGGTGAATTCGTCAGAGAAGACATATATGGCAGAAAAAGGTGGCGACATGTTCAATACCTTGCAGAGCAGTTCTGGAGTCGATGGCGAAAGGAGTACCTTGCCAACATCACTCTCAGACAACGTTGGAATGCCCCAAGAAGAAATCTGCAAATCGGAGATATTGTGTTGATAAAGGGGGAAGATGCACACAGAAATGAGTGGAGATTGGGAAGAGTTTCGAAGACTACTACTGACAAGGACGGATTAGTAAGGAGAGTGAAGGTCTGTCTCGGCGACAGGGAGCTTGGCAAGAAAGGGGAGCGTCTCCATAAAGTGTCTGAGGTTGAGCGTCCTGTTCAGAAGTTAGTCCTGCTGCTGGAAATGGACTAAATCTGCTCTCTTCTTTCCTTCCTTTTTATTATTATTTTTATGATGTAGGATACCCCTCCTTACAGATAGTTATTTCAAAATGGTTATTAAGGTTTCTACTTAAGGTGTTCTCCACATGAGTTCTCTGTACCTTTCAAGATGTATGTCATCTTTTGTTTGAAAATCACTCGTTCATAATGCATTCTGAACCATTACATTATTTACTCATGATTGGTGGGAGTGTAAAGGACTTAAAGACTATCCTTTTTTGAAGGTATTGTGTTATTTTATTTGTGCCCCTTTTTTGATTACGACGGGTCTTTTATTTTGGTAAAAACCGGAAGTGACTGTCTCACCTGACAGTATGCAAATTTACATCAGGAAGGAAAACGGTAAAATGGAGTGGAGAAGAGAATAAAGTAATAAAACAAAGTTTTCTGTGAAATAAGCGCCCAGCTGGAATCGGGAACAAGGTATTTCATGTCTTTTAAGTGTTAAATATTGTATTTGTAAACTAGTAATGTTCTAAATGAGTGATATTTGAGTTTTCTTCATTGTAGCCACACAAGCTTGTTAGCACTTAGCATGTTGTATTTATCTGTGTTGTAAGAGCTAACTGTATTGTTATTTATTTGTCTTTTAGCTCTTACGGTGTTTCAAGGAAACATTTATGCTCAAAATAAGGACAAAGGCCGAACATAAATAAAAAACTTTAAAACATCAGTAAGCTTCACCATTGTCTGGCTGGGGTTCGCTACACTATCTGAAATCTGAAAGATTGATGCCTCTACTTTCATCAAAAAAGAAAGAATTTATTTCTGGCTCGTTTTGTTCTTTTGTAATCAGTCGTTGAATAGAGCAAGTTTTACACAAATCTTCAGTTTCAAAGCAAAAAGCTGAGAAAAAAGCCTTTTTTCTAAAAAAAAAACCCTGTTAGTGACTTTAAAGCTAATTTTTTTTTTTTTTGCTTTAGTGACAACTTTGAACAAATAAAATGAAAAGAAAAAAAACACATGTGTAGGTCTGTGACCTACACATTGTTACAAGACTACAAAAACACTGGGGTTTAGTACAGATTAATAAAAGACAGCACATCTATGTCTACATAAAGTATTAAGTGTGATCGTTCATTGTAGAGAAACCTTCTAGTGTTGACACAGCTGTTAGCTGAACGGGCCTGACACCCAGTTACCAAGATGTTGAGTTCAACCATAAATAATAAAATAATGCTGATGTTTATTCGTCAGAGAGAGAGAAAAAAAATATTTTACCTCTAAAAACAGTAAAAGGTGACATAAAACTTTTTAAAGGCACAAAGACAAACACATTTTGAGGTTTTACTGTGAGTTTTCTCTTGCTAAGGGGTTTCTCTTTCCTTTCACCCGACTGTTAAATTCCACATGTTGGATGCAGGCATGTAGTGTCCTGTGAATTTCCCTGCAGCCAAAAGCACTAAAGCCAACCCCTAAACTACAGTGATAATAATATAGAGTAGTGGACATAGCAGCAGCCGTCACTCCAACACTTGATTGTAGATTCTAGACAGAGAGTATAGTTGCTACACCCATTGCTACCTTAAATCTGTGTGGTACATTTTTGTAGCGTCATCAAAGAGCTGCAAAAACCTTCTGAAGAGATATCGATCGACATCACAGCATCAGTCATAGTTTCCCAACGTTTTCTCAACTATATCGGTTATTTCGTCAAAAACTTGTGTCTGTGACATTTCTGCCATTTTTAAGCATTTTTGTGGCTCTCGACGAAAACACCAGAATTAGTTAAAACTGAAGGTCTTGCTAAATCAACATAAGAAACAAAGATTTAGCCTATCCTTGCTAATTCTATCAAGACACTTAATTTATCAGCTTTGGTGCCATCCTTGCATTCTTCCAAGGGATTCCCAATCCCACAATGAAATGCGTGAAATTTTACGTAAGTTCAAGTCACATGACTATTTGTCAACAAACCCAATGAGTCAAAATCAGACTGGTGAGCGGCAATTTCATCCTTAGACATTTTGTTTCACGGGAGAAATACTTTTGATTAAAGCCGGTTTTAGCTTTCACTGATTAATCAACATTGGTCAATAGCCGGACCGATCAGATTATCAATCGTTCTATAATATGTAACTGATGTATTAACCTTTTGGCTGTGTAAATTCTGTGGCTCGTCCCACACACATTGATCACTGACACAGGCTAGAACCATGGGAGGTGGGGCCCAGCGAAGGAGGAGCAACGACGCAGATAAAGCCAGGTGAAGGCAACAGATCTTTCTCTTGGTTGTCTGGACCTCGTGGGGGAAGGATGTCACTGGGCCAGCGCTGTAAAGATAGTATCTCACTCACTCGTAAACTGTATCTGTAATAAATGATGTAAAATCCATTCCTTGACTTCATCTTCATTATAAGTGTAAGATTATAAATGTGTCTCCTCCTCCAACATTCAAGAACCGGACGGGTTTCAGCTGTGGTCGGCAGTGTAGATCCTCTAGGGACTGGACCAGAGCACATGTAAAGAATATAACCCAACAACAGTGTGACCAATTAAAAAGTTCCTGATTTAAATTTAGTCATGTTTTGCTTCTTTGTCTTGAATCGTATTTTGGGTATCAAAAGAAATTGTATGCATGTACAATATACCAGTAATTTTGGTGTTAACCAATGTTATTTCACATAAATATATAAAGCTGATATCAAATGTATCTGTCGATAGCCGATATATCAGTTGATATATCGGCTATTGATATATCAGTTGATATATCGGCTATTGATATATCAGTTGATATATCGGCTATTGGCAGATACATTGGATATTGGCTTTTTAAGACCCATAATAGCTGTAGCGGCACTAAATATTCCATATCGGTCGGGCTCTACCTTTGATTTATTGATCTATGAGGCATGTGGTGTTTAAATTCGAAAAAGAATAATTATTATTCAAGCCTTTCTTCTATATATATATATATATATAAAAAAAAATTAAATATACAATTCTAATTAGTTGTTTTTTTTATTTAATTACTAGAAATTTTAATTTTATTTCCAGGCGATCCCACGTGGGGTCACGACTCCAAGGTTGGAAAATCCTGCTCTGAGGAAACTGCTGCAATTAAAAAAAAAAAAATTTAATTTAATTTTTAATCAAAAAATATGATGTTAATGAGGTTATTACTACTAAACATTTCAGGTGACCCCACATGGAATCATGACCCCAGGGTAGAAAAAACAGGTTTTTTTTAATTGTCCAGTTTAAGCTTAAAGGAACTGCAGTCATTGTCTTTAGCTGTTGTAACTTCAAACTAAAACTCAGTGGAAAGAAGTTCAAAAAGCTCAGCCAATCAAAATGTAGGTTCTAATAAAAACATCATTAAAAAGGCCATTAAGAGTTATCTAAGGCCAAAATTCAGGGATGGGAAATATTCTTTCTTCATCAACTTTCTGTCTGGTTAATCACCTCATATTATTGTGTTAGAAATAAGACGTTCACCAGTTTGTTAATTAGGAATGAATGGATGCAGATCAGCTTCACATAGGGCCAGTCCAACAGGCTTGTTAGGAGCTGGTCTACTTAGCATTTCAATAGGCAATGACCAGTGGTGTTGCTTGGATACTGAGTCAACCATGCAGCAACCATGTGTGTGTATGTGTGTGTGTGTGTGTGTGTGTGTGTGTGTGTGTGTGTGTGTGTGTGTGTGTGTGTGTGTGTGTGTGTGTGTGTGTGTGTGTGTAGGCCTAAATGCTTGATAACAAACATGAAGGCAGGTTGATGAGATCTCCTCTCCTCAGGTTAAAAAAACTAAAATTACAAGAACACACTTGTGCAGCTGATTACAAAAGATGAAGTGTCTACATGACCAAAACAAGCTTGGGTTAAGTGTGTGTGTGTGTGTGTGTGTGCAATTGACAATAAAATAAGAAATCTTAAACTCACAACAGCCACAAAAAAAGCAAACCTCATCCCAAAATAAATCAACACCACAAACTATTTCTGGATAAAATCTACAATCCATCTATCTTTTAATCAATATTACATTAAAATACAGGATATTTACAGGAAAATACTAATATGGGATGATGGTAGGAAAGAGGGGTAAAATGCGGGAGTTTCCCAGCCAAAACAGGATACTTGACAGGTGTGTTCATCCCCTCTTTCTTTTTCTCTTTCTCATGGCCCAACCCAGCGGTCCACCGGCGGCCTGGCCCACCGGGCAAATCTCCGGTGCCCTTGCCTGTTATCATGCATTAAGAATAACGGCACGACTCACGCGAATGCCAACAACCGACACGCTCTGTTCAGAACTCTGTTCCGATTCGTTAAGTGACGTTAAGAATGTCAAGAATGACGGCAAAAATTATATTCGTAAAGTATCATAGTTAGGTGTAAACCCGGCATGAAAGCCCTCTAGTTAGGCCTAGCCCTAGCTAGCTAATAGACATTTCAGTCATTACTGAATAAATTACAATTTAAATGTAGACTAATTTATAATCAATGTCATAAAATCAATCAGGAGGAAATTAGATCCCCAAAATACACAACCTACCATTAACTAAATGTCTACTACAAACACATGACTACTTTGATTTTGAGCTCCACGTAGTTCCGTTGTCGTTTGTTTGCCTCAGTGCTTGGATCCATCATTTCCGTTTCTGGCCTTTTTCTGTAGGTATTCTGTAAAATGATATATTATCGTTCAGCCAGGCTTGGTTGTGACAGCCAAATACTACGCAGGATTCTACAATAAAAATCTGCCAAACTGCAAGATCTCCACCATGTTGTCAGCGGTCAATGGCGGTTGTCAAGCAAAAGCATACCCTCTTAAAATGGTGGCGTGCGTTGCTAGGTCAAGTGCTGATGTCACGCGAAAAGGTTTATTGTGCCGGCTCTGAACATGTCGGACCTTGTTTACATAGTAACGGTTGATGACTGGACAAAAATGACTGTTTGTGGGCGGGGTATTTGCGAAAGGTCAATTGTTGAAACACATGGGGAGTTCAGCGTTCGCATGCTAACACATTAGCTAACACACACGTTTACAACAGTCAACAAAAACCAAGAGGTTTTACACAGAACAAAGGATGCTGGGATGTAAAGCTGAATTTGTGATATTATTGCGATATGTTAAAATGCGATTTTCTAATTGCAAAGGCTGCAATTTCTTCTTTTTCTTTTTTTTTTTTTTTTTAGTAATAATTTATTTTAAGTTCGTTGGGAGTTTGATTTACCTAAAAAACGTCCAATTGGTTTAAACAGCTATTAGTTCTCCTTACTTTTCTTGCACTTTAGTATGTGTGATGTTACTCACTGGATATTAGTAAGCTTTAGTTTATTATTTTTTATATATCTGTTGATTTATTTATTTATAGACTGTCCTGTTAAGTTCAGAGAGTGTTTAAGAAGTGCAGTCCACATGTTTACATGTTTCATGAAACGTGAAGTTAGTTAAATATGTTGAAGAGGTAAAGCCACAGATTTGTTTGCTTTATTGTTGGAATCTGTGAAAAAAAATGATATTTATTTAAACAAATCAGAAATTGTTTGTTATGAAACAGATTGATTTATTGCTTGTGTTCATTAAAAAATACATGACAAGTTGCCCTTGAAATAATAATTGCATATTAAATCAAAATCGCAATATTGAGGGAAAAAAAAAAATCGCAATTAGATTATTTTCCAAAACCATTCAGCCCTAGTGGGATGTGGCAAATTTGACAAACTGGATCAAATATTACAGCTTTGTTACAAAAAAATCTGAAATGCCTTTTTTTCCCCCACACATAAGAGACAAATTAGTGACGTGGCAGGAAGAGCTGTAGTCTATCTTCTAACCACTGAGCTCATTATTCACTGTTTCTGGGAAGTTCACGTGTCTTTCAAATGTATCTTTGTGTATGAGAAGTGATGGAGTTACTGTATGTGTGGTGAAACAGCGCCACCGTGTGGTACATAGACACAACAAGGCCTGCTTTGCTTCAGGCTGGAGAGAGAGCAGTAGGTACAGTAGATGCTTCATTATCCAAGTAAATATTAAGCCCCACAGAGGAAAGACAACTGAACACTGTAAGTAAAGAATTTGAGCGTATTTGCTCAGAATAGCAACACTTTGTACTTTCTTACAAGTTGCTTCCCTGCATTATTTGTGGAGCGATCTTGATGAAACGATGAAATAAAGTGTGAATATAATGCAGTTTAAAAATGGTACAAAATATTGGGGATGTTGGGAAAAAAACGCACGATTCTCAGATCGATTCTAAATGCATCCATATCAATTAAAAAAAAAAATATATACATATATATTAACCTTTATTTAACCAGGAAAGTCTTTTCCACTGCAGGAGACATTGTAACTGCATGTTGACCAGCTTGTGTTTTTTCAATAAAATCTGAAAATAAAGTACTAACTTTCTGCATTTATTTGTTGTTCTAGACATATACCTCAGTTAAGTTGCACTAAAGTCATGTTGCACTAAAGTCAAAGTTGGTTTAAAAGCCACAGGCAGATTGTTTTTATAAGTTGTTGGCACATGGCATGTTAAAGCCATTGAGTGTAAAATATGCCAATAAAATATATTTCATACATAATGTTCTCATGGAGGTGTAGACATTTACAGATTAGTTGTTTATTCAGTCATATATTAAAAAAAATTGCAATAATCACCTAATGCTTTAATATCGGGATATATCGTATCGTGACCCACAGTATGTATCGGGATACGTACATGCCAGGTGATACACACCCCTAGTCATAAGCAGGTCATTGGAGGCGTGTCCACTGTGAAGTCATCACCTTCTCTTCATTTGTTGACCATTTTAAGAATTGACTAGTTATTTAATGTGTAGACTGAAAATGTGTCACTGCTGTTAAATAGTGTATGATTACAACAGAAACAGATTTTTTTTAAATAAAAATTATAATTCTAATTACATCATAATTGTAAATAATTATCATTTATGTGATTACATTTCTAATTGAACCAAACCCTGGTCCATAAGGTGGATTTCTGAACTTTATAAACTGACTATTGTATGAGTAGTTGATTATAAACAATAAATAAATGAATGTCACGGACAAACACTTATGAGTCCAGTATGTATTTAGTTGTGTGGTGTTGCTCTGAGTCACCGTACCAAGGGAAACAGGTGGTTCACAGATGAAGACAGATGTCTGGCTCATGCATAAAACATGATCTGATACTGGAGGAGTGAGGATAAAGAAATAAATAACTTATCAATCTACGGACGCTGAAGCAAAACTGCTGAGATGCTCACTTTGTTTAGTCACGTAGCGGTTGCTCTTATAGAGCAAACAGGTTTTATATGCAGGTTTTATGTGGTTCACCAGCCACATAAAGACAGTTACTAAATCAACTTTACAACAAAAGCTGTAGTTAATTCAGAATGCTGCTGCCCGAGTCATCACAAATACAAAGAAAGTGGATCATATATAACCCCAGTTCTTAAATCCTTT
The DNA here is from genome assembly GCF_900634775.1 of Gouania willdenowi. Lineage (NCBI taxonomy): Eukaryota > Metazoa > Chordata > Actinopteri > Blenniiformes > Gobiesocidae > Gouania > Gouania willdenowi. The sequence continues at coordinate 40,849,549 of NC_041044.1, forward strand.
CACTGGTTTCCAGTCAGTCTGAGAATTGACTATAAAATACTGTTACTGGCTTATAAAGTCATAAATGGTACAGGACAAAAATGTATCTCAGAACTTCTGCTCCGTTATGAACCACCAAGAGGTTTCAGGTCGTCTGGGAAAGACCTGCTTTATGTTCCCAGAACAAAAACCAAACATGGAGAAGCAGTGTTTAGTTTTTATGCTCCTCATCTGTGTCCGCTCAAACTCTCAGCTCTTTTTAAATCAAGGTTAAAGACATTTTTATTCAACACTGCTTTTAATTAAACAGTCACGCTATTTCATTTGATATTATCCTGTTTTATTGATTGATATTGTTTTAAAGCTCTACTGTGATGTTTGTTTTGTATAAAGTACCTTGGATTGTCCTGTACATGAAAAGTGCAACAAATAAACTTAACTTAACTTTAAAAGAAAGAGGAAAGTGAAACAAACGCTGAGTCTTTAGGGCAAAGAAAAGGTGTGAACGTATTTGGAGGTCAGAGAGTCAGAGAGTGGAGCTGGGACGGATTTACAACCTCAATAAACTGGACTTGGACACACAAGTCAGAGTGAATTTCCACCACAGGTTTGTGTGATGGGGGATGCTATAGCTGCTTCTCATCTCACGGTCACTTCTGACACAACTCTCCTAAAGCCCACGCACTGGCACAAGGCAAAGCATCTATGAATGCTCCATTGTTGGAGTGAAACTGTTTTCTGAAAATAAAAATGAAGATAAAAAAAATGCCTCACCTTTTTCTCTCCCTCCTTTGAGTTTCCACCTCGTTTCTTCTCTCTTTCACTGCGCTCTGAGCCGGTCCGATCACGCTCTCCTGCTCCAAATAACTTCTTGGCCCACTCATCTTTCTGAGCGATCAGTCGGTGGGTGTGAGGTGGAGCAGGAGGGGGGGGCGGGCCCCCTCCAGGTGGCAGCAGGTGGTCACCTGGGGCCAGCGGGGCCCTGTATCTATCAGCAGGGATCTTATTCATGGGTGGGGGCAGCGTGCTGCAGTTGGCTGATGACCATCCGTCAGTGGACTCTGCGTATGACTCCTGGTCGCTGCTCAGGCCCTGTAGGTGACTGTGGTGCTGCTGACGCCAGTCCCTCAGCACATGCACTGGAAGCCAGCGCTGTGGCTCCGCCCCCACACCCGCTGCCCCTCCTCCTCTCCTCTCTCCTCCTCCTCCCCCTGCAGCTCCTCCTAGTTTCCCTGACGGATAGTGATGTGGGTGAGGTCCTCGCGAGTGCCTGCCATGCACGTCAGGGTGAGGTAAGGGGAGAGGATGAGGGAGGTCAGCCAGGTGGGGGTCGTGACGGTAGTGGCCGTTTCTAAGCTTTGGTGGAGGAGGAGGAGGAAGAGGAGGAGGAGGGGCGTGGGAAGCGGCTGCTCCAAAGGTGGGGCTCCAGGCGTCCTGGGACGAGGGAGGGCTTTCCCAGTGACGGGCCCCTGAGACCAGGTTGTGATTAGGAGGGCCCCCGAGGTCCACCAGGAGGACTCTGTTGCTCTTGTCTTCTGGTAAAAAGTTTCCGATCCCACTGTCACTGTTGCTGCTGGTGCTGTGGTTTTGCTGGGCGTCGTTGTCCGGGTCATGGAAGGCACGAGCGCGGACCCCCTCAATGTTGTCCCCCATGTCCCGGTAGAGGACGGAGACAAACTGGAGGAGCGGTTGAGAGCTGGGGGGGAACTCCAGGCAGCCTCCAGTGTCAGGGTCAGGGGTGCACTCAAAACCAAATCTCTGAGCCACCCCGAGGTGGACCTGGAGAAGAAAAAGAACATATCTAATGATGGGTTTAAACTTATCTGTGATGAGTTTGCATGTTCTCCCTAGGTCTCAGTGAAGTCTAAGATATCATATGACAGTTATTGTATCAAGATGCAGGAAAGAAGTTTTTTTATTCTCTTTAATGTAAAGGAATGTCCAAAATATACAGTATTAGACATTTTTCATGTTTAAATTCTTGTTTTAGTTTCTTATCAAATGACACTTTCCTTCTTTATTACCAATAAAATTTGTTTTTAAAGGCGCTTCAATGATTAATTCAGACATGAGCAATGGCCGCATGCAGCCCCCAGGCAAAATTTGTGTGGTCCCCAAAAGAAAACATGTAAATTGACTGAAACCACACAAAATGAAAAATTGAATAGAAAAACAAACTACAAAAAGACTACAAAAATACCCAAACGAGAACAAAATTGCACAAATTATAGAAAAATGTACAAAATAACACCAGAAACATAAAACAACCACAAAAAAACATAAAACGCCAGATAAATGTACAAAATAACACTAGAAACACAAGAAGAACAATAGACAAAATGAGAGAAGAATTTAATAAATGATACAAAGAACATAGAAAAAAATTACCAAAAAAAAATACACAAAAAGTGTGAATACACAAAATGATACCAAAAACACACACAATTACTCTGAAAAATACATGATGACTACAGAAATACACAAATGACAAAAAAAATACACAAAATGAGAAAAAAGTATTACAAAATCACACCAGAAACACAATAAGAACAACGGACAAAATAAGAGAAGAATTTACTAAATGATACTAAGAACATACAAAAAATAATAATAATTACAAAAAAATAAGTACAAAAAATCACACAAAATTATACCAAAAAATACACAAAATGAAAGAAAAATATACAATATAACATCAGAAACACAAAAAAATATTAGCGAAATATACAAAATATCACCACAAACACACAAAAATTCACAAAATGAGGGGAAAATACACAAAATAACACCAGAAACACAATAAGAATATCAATATCAATCAAAATGAGAGAAGAATTTACTAAATGATACAAAGAACATACAAAAAACAACAAAAATACACAAAATAACCAAAACACACAAAATGACACTAAAAACATACAAAACAACAACAGAAATGAACAAAAATGACAATAATAATGTTCAGTTTTGTAAGATTCTAAATGACTGACAAGAATTCTTATAATGTGGCCCTCGGATCAAACAAGTACATGTTTATGGCCGCTGCAGTTCCCATTTCTGAATGAGTTTGACTTTGACCACTGCATTTCTGTGTAAACATCACATCGCCATCTTTTGTTTTTTTACCTGGTGGTAACAGAGTTCTGGGTCCACGATGAACACGTGACAGGAAGTCCTCAAACAGCTGGCCTCGTCTCGTCCATGAATAAAGTAATGATCATCAGGCTCATCTGTGGCTTGCATTGTGACCAGACCAAAAAATCGTCGATCGTCAGGACAGCACGCGCTAAAAGCTAGTTTCTCTGCTGGGTAAGTAGCCAGAATGTGTCCTCGGTCGCCGCACAAGCGCACGCTGTCATGCATCACCTGGTAGGAAAACGCAACGTGTTCAAATGTGATACAAGTAAAGATGAAAAAGACAAGAATAAATGATACATTGTAAATAGTAAATGGACTTAAGTTGTATAGCAAAATAGTCCAAAAGAGCTTCACGATATCGGCTCATTCACCTATATACAGAGGTGAAACTAACGGATTACAAGTACTCAACTTACTGTTATTGAGTTGCTTTTATGGGTACTTGTACTTTTTTTTGTATATTTCTGAAAAAATGATTTTACTTGTACTTAAGTATGTTTTAAAAGAAGTAAAGTAATCAATTACATTTCTACACCCAACCATTACTGAGTAAATTTTTATTTTTTTGCAATCAAA